>NW_009725438.1:0-51273 GCF_000703405.1 Apaloderma vittatum
GCTGCCGGCCAGGGTCAAACCACGACAAACATTTATCATTTTTTTATCATCATACCTATGTTTACTTGTAAACATTTTATTCTTTTTCATTTCTTCATAAGATATCCTAAACATTTTTTGTCTAAATTTATTTAGTCCTCCACATTTTTCTGCAACTTGTATATCTTCTTTGCACACTGATTTCTTCCTTTACCTTAGCTTCTTCCTTACTGTTCATCTGTTCCCTCCAGCAAGATTTTCACTGCTAATCATGTCCTCATGACTCTCTTTTCTATCTATTCATTGCTTTTCTTATATTCTTCTTATATTTGCCTCTCTCCTTCTAATTTTCTAGTTAGATGAAAGTATGATCACTATATTTCAATATGGACAACTTTGTTATTAAAATAAAAAAAAAAGAGTGACAAAGGCTTTTTTCTACGTGCAAAATTTACCATACGGTAAAGGGAGTTTCCTTTAAACAACAAGAAAAAAGTGCTATTTCACAGAGAGTTGAAATACAGCCCAGATTTATTTTTTTTTCAGGTCATACTTATGTATAATTGTTTTTTTGGTGTTCTCTATTGAACCTGTAATAGAGCTGGAAATTACAGATTTACTGTCAATTCTATTTCATAGAATCATAGAATGGACTAGGCTGGAAAGGACCTTAGAGATCATTTTAATCCAGCCTCCCTGTCACCAGGGATGCCACTTCTCGACTAGATCAGGCAACACATGGGGACCAAACGGGAATAATACCTAATATTAAAGACATAAAATACACCCTAGAAACAGTAGTGTTAAGTTATGGCATGCTAATAATTTAGTCTCTTTGAACTGTGTTTAAGAAGACATATGCATTATTTTATAAATTAATTCCAAATTTAGCTCAATAATTAATTAAAATATAGCTAACTCATTTCAGTGGATGTGGGACCCAAAGAAAGAAAAGACTGTCTCAACTTTGCAAAGATGCATAGCTCGAAACCTCAAGGCTTGTCACCACAGATTGGTGCTATAGTGACTAACAGGACTCTGCAACATTTGTAGCAACTAACATCTGCACTCAGACTGTAGGACTTCTGCAACATTTGCATAAGAATATAGACCCTCCAATGGACGGAATGCCAGGCTCCCGGAATTATATAACTAATGACGAAGAAGTGTGTACGTGCAGCAGGGTTGTCAGTGGGTCACATCGAGGAAGATGACTTGGTGAGGAAAGCTCAGCAAGAGCAACCCCTCAGGACACCCAAGAAAGGAGACTGCGTGCACAGTACAGGTGACTGTAAGGGGGAGTTTATGCAAAGAAATTCCAAGAAAATGCAAATCAGTTCCAGTATAAAGGTGGAGAAAGGCTCTGACAGTGGAAATAACAAGCACCTGGAAATTTCTCCCACCGATGACATCGAACCTGTGGGATGCTGCTGGATTCCATGGTGATATCTGCCCACTTCCTCTTTTTCCCCTCTTTCTCTTTTTCTCTCTTTCTCTGTGTGTTTGGAGAATGCTTTAAGGAAAGTACAACACTGACCTCGTTTGTGTCTTAATCACACCTCCCGGGTCATTGCAGTTTGACTGAATGCAATTTGAGACGAGACAGTGGACTTTAGTTTTTGTTCATATTTTGAAACTTTTGCAAAAAAGTTGAACATTTCTAATTTCTTTTTTTTTTAAAAAAAAAATGGAAGTGTATTAATATATTTAAGAAGCTCTTAAAATGCTGCTTTTTGTATTCTCAAAAGCCGTAATACTGAAAGTACATGACTGAAATCAGTGGAAGTCTTCCTATTGCTGGATTGCATTCAGAATCTCCTTATAGCAGCTTCCAATTAAAGATTAGCAGCCATGTCACAGAATCAGCAGCGCTTTAAAAACTCATTGAGAGTATTGGAAACCTTTAGCATCCTTACTGGTAAAAGGTTTTAGGACTGTTATTTGCTGACTTTTTAAGGAAAGAGAATAGTGAAGCACATAGGAGTTAGAATTTGTAAAGCATAGCAGCAGTAAACAAGCAGCATGTCACTTCTAATCTATGAAGGGAGGACAAGCTGTGCTTATTTTGAAGAACTGTAAAAAAGGGAATTGCAATGGGAAACAGAAAAGAGAAATGGGAAACATACTTCAACAACTACTTATCTTAGATTGTCATTTCTTTATAGAGGAAACCTGCAGTAGGTCAAGATTTAATCTGAAAGTTTACAGTGATGCTTCATAAAATGGACCTTTCACTCCTCAAAGCCTACCTCAGTATATTTCTCACTTTATTTCTGTGAAATCTTTGAAGCAGAAGGCAGATGAGACATGTAGGAACCTAACAGAATTTCCTATTCTTGGAATAATTTTCATGAAAGTTTACCGTGTTACTTCTTGCCTACCTTTGAGTCTGTGTTATTTATTTACTTCTAAATACTGTCAGCATCAAGGTTCCAGAACATTTTCTTCATTCCCTTAAACTAACAGTTTTTCAGGTTTCAGTACAAAATGAAGAGCTAAGAAAAGCAGAAATTCATGTAGCTTGTGTAGTGCCAAACTCAATTTCAAAGCAAAATCTGAGAAAATATAAGAACTCGAGTAGGAGTGATGTATGACACATAACCATAAGGAACAGACAGATGCCACTTTGGCAGTAGGATTATCATCATAGCAGCAATTGGATTAAGATGACTTGTGTGTTTAGAAGCTCTGCTCTTCTTCCCTGACCCCAGTCCAAATCCGGCCATAGTGTGCATGGAGTAATAAACATAAAAATTAATATTTTTTTTGTCTTTCACAGCTCTCTGTATCTTTTGACTTTAGCTAAGAATGCTATGTTGATGAAACTAACTTTTTTTTTATATACAAGGTTTTTCATGCCAATGATTTTCAGTTAGTATTTTTGTGTGTGTATGAATTTCCCTGTCCACTATTAGTTAAAGTATCTAATAGGTCTGAAGTCTGGCACCCTTAGTGAATATTATCAAACATGCAACTGTAATCATACAAGACTTTGAAATTTTAATTTTATGACAGGGTCAATATTACTGAAAAATGTTAAACTCGGTGCCTACAATACAGTAAGCATTTTCAGGAAATTGTCTTTGCACTCGTAGTAGATATCGCACCTGGATAAGCGTAATCCAGCAGTGCAGGCTGTGATCTATCTGGCTGAAGAGCAACTCTGGGGAAACAGACCTGGGAGTGCTGGTGAACAGCAAGCTTGATCTAAGTGAACAGTGTGCTGCTGCTGTGCCAAAGAAAGCTAACAGGAGCAGCGAGGCTGCCTCAATGAGGACATCACCAGCAAAGATAAAGAAGTCATGATCCCACTCTGTATGTTAAGGCAGCCTCCAAGGAGGCCTAACAAGGGATCCCCTGTGCAAATTCTGTTATGTGCAAAGAGCCCAATCCTCAGAGTCAGACTGAGAGGCCTCTTCACCCAGGTCCAGCCTAACAGGATGGCAGAATTACTGGGGCAGACATTGGGCTTTGCATGGTGTTGAAAGGTGCAGGCAAACTTGCCGGTGAAGATGGAAAAGCAGAACAAAATGCCCACTTCAGAAGAGTATGTATATGGAGACAATAAGGAAAAGACCCAAAGGGGATCCTTCTAAATATCTCAGGAAACAGAAATCTGGCAAATGAAGCATTGTTTCAGCTCAAGCTCTTGAAAAAGACAATTACCTCTGCTTCTACAGGTTACGTTCAAAGAAAAAAAAATCTAAGCTATTCGAAAATTTCAATTATGAGACTCAAGGTTCATTGGTTACCCTGTTTGAATCTCTGCAATAGGCATCAGCATCGTTTTCCATTTGGGCTACAATATAAACACTTTGTTAATTTTTACTGTTACTGGCTGTTGCCTACTATAGCATATGACTTGATTGAGTACTATTTAAAAAAGTATCAGTCTCACATGTCAAGTATGGACTGATTTGTTGGAAAATTTCTTCAAGGTAATGTTTTGTTGTGACTGAAATTTAAGAACAAGGTAGTTTGAAATATCAGATGACCAGAAAAGACTTTAGCATAAAACTGCATTAATAATTTCCTAATTACCTGTATCCCAAATCTAGACTATCTCTAGTAAATGAATGTACAAATACTCTCATTGCTTCAGCACAGTCCTTTTATACCAATTTCACAGTGGCATGTCCGTGTAATTTGAAATATCCTTTGTAGCGATGCACCAATGGATGTAAATTGCTAATTATGCAGTGTGAGAAATAAATGGTGTTCAGCATTTCTTTAAAAGTGCTGAAATGTTACTTTCCTCAATGTCGGGAAATAATGCTGCTGGTCAGCATAAACTATTGCTAAGTCTCTGAAATTTGGTTTTGTATAAACTTTTTAGAGAGAACCATAGGAGTAAGCTCATTGATCCTTGCAAAGATTTCACATTAGCAAGGAAAAGCTGTAAACTGAACAAACATGCTTTTTTTTTTTTTTCAGGGCGAGGGAAATAGTTTTACATAAGACAATTTAGTATTGATTTACTAGAAATCATTTATTTCATATTTTTATTCTCTAGATTTTCACTGTTGTCTTCTCATGCTATGCCACCTAGAAGGGCTGGTTAGCTTTGTGTTGTGTGCTGTTCTTGGTGCTGAGGTTTTTTAAGGTGTGACTACACATGACTGCCACAACAGAGAGGAGATAAATTCTCCTTATCCCACCAGCTCTTGCCTCTAACTGCAACACGTATTGAAGTGACTAGGAAAGACACACAGACACAGAGGTAAATGAGCTTGAAAGAATTAACAACTGAGTTAAACTAGAAAAAAAAATATTGAATGCCCTGACAAATTCTGTCTTCTTGGTGTAGTGGCAAAAAGAAGACTGGGAACATCACAGGACAAAAAGTAGTCTCTGTATGTATAGAGTGATACTGAATTTAGCAAACTGGACAGACGATGGCATGTTGCAGTAACTTAGAAATCTAAGAAGCAGAAAAGTAGTGCTATGTAGGGTTTAAGACTGAGTACAAACTTTGACATGACATTTATATATTCATGTGGCTGGCTTTTTTAACAAAAGACAGCTTTTGTTATTGCATCAGATATCACTCTGATCTATATTGTGTTAGCTATGATACAATAATCTCAATTGCTACTTTTTGCAAGTTATTTTTCCACAGGAAATTGTATTGATATTTTAGATTCTACCAAGTGATTTTTTAAAAAAAAAAAAAAAAAGCCGATGTTCTGAAAAGAATCATGCAAGACATCCAGAATAAGGAAAAAGAAAACACACTCACAAAATAAAAATAAGGAAAAAAAATGCCCTTTCCCTCCCTTGAATGATATCTAACTCAACAAAATGACAGACAGTTCACAGACTTAAAATGTTCAAAAGTAGCTGTTGAATTGTGGAAAATATTTTGTACTGTAGATTTTAGAATAGAAACTAGGCATTTTTAAGAAAAAAATATGCTGGAGAAGAAAGAAAATACCCATAACTCCTCTGAAACCAAGGATTTTTACTAACATTTTATCAATATTAAGTAAATTGCAAGGGTTAAAATATGCTCTGGGTCACTTGTGAACTGTATTGGGAAACTAGATTCTAGGTTTAAACTATTTGTCTTGATATTACTCATGGAAATATCTTGTAACTATAAATGTTATATTGATCTTTTCATTACAGTACATCTTGTGCTTCTTATCATTAAGTTAATTTTAATTGTGGATTTTATGTTTTCAGTTTGAAAGCCCAATCAGAATTAAAATGGGATTAGATTGAATGTAGAATGCAGCTGTTCTGCCTGAGAGCTTTTTAAATGGAAATTTATGTATCTAAATAACATCAGGGCTTCAGAGTTATGTAGACTTGTTCAATGGTCAGAAATATATACAGACTTTTGGAGGGATGGGCAATTCACTTCAGTTAAATATGTTGTCATAGGTTGGACTCTGGTGTGGTTTTTTGTAAAAGCAGGGGTAGACTCCTGTGAAACTTCAAGAGCCTTCCCCGCCCCCAGGTAGGAGATGGACCTGCCTCTAGCTAGGGCGAGGTCATTTAGAGCATCTACCATTAAGATATTTAAGAGACGACCTCATTGTTCTTTCTCTCTTTTTTGGTTTTGTCTTGTTTTGAGCTGTCCTGTCTTTAATGTTGGAGAGTTGTCTTGCTGGAGGAGGGGGAGGTGAGAGGAGAACACGGAACATCACCCTGAGAAGAAAGATGGAAAGAAGAGTCCCAGAGGAGAAGGAGAGGGAGAAGGCTGCCAGAGCAGGACCTTTCCCTGAAGCCCATGGTGGCTGAGATGGCAGGAAGGTGATTGCCTGCCGGCTGAGGGAACTGACAGTGGTGAGATTGTCCAGCATGCGTCAGTATGTGCAGAGTCCAATGAGAGAAAGAAGAGAGACTAAGCATCAGCGGAGGATGTGCCCGAAGTAATTCGTGCCCCCGAGGGACTCATGAGGAGGAAGAGGATTGCCTCCCGTGAGGTGGACACCACGCGGCAGGAAGTAGAGGCTGCGAGGAGCCCTCTTTCTCAAACTGGAGCTGCCATGGAAAATGATTAAAGACCAGATGGACTGCACCCCCACCTCCTGCCCCTCTTGCACTGATGCGGAGGGAAGGAGGTAGCTGGGAAGATGAGAGGAGTGGGGGCAAAGTGTATTTAAGGTTAGATCATATTTATTGATGCATTCCTGTCACTATCCTACTTTGTAAATGGTAGTGGTGAATTAAAACTGTTGTTTCTCTCCAAGTCACTCTGGTTCTTTACCTGTCATCTTAAATGGTAGATTGTTACCCTCCCTATCCTTAATCTCAAATCCTTGAGCCTTTGTAATCAAAATTGTCTCCCTCCACATCAATGTGGAAAAGGGGATGGGGGGAGGAGTGAGATGGAGAATGCGTGGTTCTTTGTTCCAGTCAGCTTGAACCACGACATGTGTTTATTAAATGATTAAATGTTTTTATGCAAATATTATTTAAAGAACATCATCTTGTTAGAAGGAAGCCATTTTAACAGGTGAAAAGGTGGTATCAAGTTTCATTAAAGACTGTTAGTACATGTCACCAATGTCACATACAAATGTGTTTCACAATTCCATGTCTGTTACTAACAAGGTGCAAAAAAAAAAACAACGAAGTTGCCTTAAACCTTGAGGCCCAACACACAGAGCAGTAATGCAGATCTTAAGAGACGCACAGTAAAGTGCATAGTGCATTTTCAAAATGTGAAAACTTCTGGCTTGGTGGCTTATCAACGGCAGCCTTTTTAGCCTGGGTCTGAAAGGCAGACACAGCTACAAACTGCTAATGTTTTTTAGTAAGGAGACACACAGACATAATGAACATTTTACTTTAGCTTTTTTCTTGTTTACTTCTTGTGTAGGACAATATTAACATGCAAAAATAGACAATTATCTGACTTGACTTTGAGAGATAAAACTGTGCAAACTGGTGTGGGGTCTCAAGAACAATTCTTCTGAGGAGCAGCTGAGGGAACTGGGGTTTTTTAACTTGAAGAAATGGAGGCTCAAGGGAGACCTTATTGCTCTCTACAACTACCTGGAAAGAAGTAGTAGCGAGGTGAGTGTTGGTCTCTTCTGCCAAGAAACAAGCGATAGGACAAAAGGGAGTGACTTCAAGTTGCAACAAGGGAGGTTTAAATTGGACATTAGGAAACAATTCCTCACAGAAAGGGTTGTCAAGCATTGGAATAGGCTATCAGGGAAGTTGTTGAGTCATCATCCCTGGAGGTATTTAAAAGACATGTAGATGAGTTGCTTAGAGACATGGTTTAGTGGTGGAACTCATATCACTAGGTTAAGAGTTGTATTCCATGGTCTTAAAGGTCTTTTCCGACTAAATTATTCCATGATTCTATAAATTCAAGATCTATAGGTAGGAAAATGAAATTAGTTCTAAAAATGTACCATTGGAAGGAATTCAACAAAACATACAGTTTTGTTCTTTGTTTTCTCAGAGAATACATACCAGATGTCCTTATTTTCTTAAGGCTAAAACCTCTGAGTTTTGTAGAACAGTCTCTATATTTGTGCCCAGCCTGCTGGGAATGTAAGATGTTCATAGTTTGAAATGTGTCAATATAGTTCTGTCTGTGAATGAAATCATTGTCTATCTTTTTCTTTCTTATAGATTGCTGTAGCAAAGTGTTGATTAAACTACGATGAGGACTACTGTTGCAATTAACACTAAACGAGATTTGCTAATTCTCTTCTTTTGAAGCAAACCAGAGTTTTTCTTCTGCTACCCGCTGTGCTCCTTGTGAATTGATTTATGGAGTAAGGATAGCAAAAATTGATTTTGTAGGGAGTGACACTTCAAAATTCCATCTAATTACAAAAGCTACATCTAGCATTAGAATTTAAGTAAGTGAAAGAGTAAGGGTGTTATAAGTGGTACTTAGCCCAATGATTTGCCAAAACATCGTTAGTGTAATATGTTAAGGTTTTTTCTTTAAATTTATTTAAAATGACATAAATAAAACCAACAAACAACACAAAAAACCACCAAAACCTCAAACAACAATAAAACACCAACTCAAGAACACAGTCAAAAGACACGTTATCTCCTCAGAAGATGAAAGCAGAATGCTCTTCCCCCATGACAAAAAGGAAATTATTTTCGCTTTTATGTTAGATATTTCAATAGAAAAATAACCCACTTCCACACGGAAAAGGGAAGAAAAAGCTGTTCACAGAATGTGTTATCTGAAGAATTTCTGCTACCCTATCTTACAAAAAAATTGTCAAAATTTGATAGAACCATAGAATACTTTGTGTTGGAAGGAACCTTTAAGTGTCTCTGCAGTGAACAGAGCCATCTTCAGCTAGATCAGGTTGCTTAGAGCACCATCCAACTTCACCTGGAACTTTTTCAAGGATGAGACATCTACTACCTCTCTGGGCAACGTGTTCCAGTCTTTCACCATCCTCACAGAAAATAATTTATTCCTTATATCTAGTCTAAATCTGCCCTCCTTTAGTTTAAAACTATTACCCTTTGTCCTATCACAACAAGACCTGCTAAAAATATTGTCCCCATTCCTGTAAGCCTACTTTAAGTACTGAAAGACCACTTTAAGGTCTCCCCTGAGCCTTCTTTTCTCCAGGCTGAACAGCCCCAACTCTCTCAGTTTGTCTTTGTAGGAGAGGTGCTCCAAACCCCTGGTCATTTTTGTGGCCCTTTTCTCGACCTGCTCCAACAGGTCCGTGTCCTGAGGACTCCAGAGTTGGAGGGGAAGAATGTCTTCAACCTGCTGGCCATGTTTCTTTGGATGCAATGCAGGATACGGTTGGCTTTCTGGGCTGTAGGCACACATTGCTGGCTCATGTCCAGCATTTTGTTCACTAGTACCCTCAAGTCGTTCTCTACAGGGCTTCTTTTAATCCCTTCATCTACAAGCCTGTATTGATACCAGGGTTATCCCTATCCAGGTGCAGTGTTTGTATAAAGCTGTCCTCTCTTCGAGGGCCCATGGACTCAGGGGTTGAAAATCATACAAAATTTCAGTGCTATGAAACATTTTAGCAATTGACTTGCAGACTTGTATCATTAACACCATGTGATTTTCTAGGCTTTTAATATTTTGCATTGCGTATGTAGAGAGTGCTAGATAGCTCACTAAAAAAAAAGAAAAAAAAAAGAAAAAAAAAAGAAAAATCACTCTCCAAGCAATAAACAAAAGCAAGATTACTGGGGAGCAGTGTGTTTAGGACAATTGGTTGCATAGAAAGTGTATGTGGAATGTTTGCTAAATTTGAGGTCAAGGAAGAATATAAGAGAATTGGTTTGAAATTTTCCATTTTAGATTATGTCACTTGGCAGTGCTGTAGTCAGGAATAAATCTTTTTTTTGTCCAGAAATGGAACCAAAATGGTGAGAATCTTACTTTGCAATCTAATTGGGGAGGTTCTTAACTAATATGGTGGAGTTTTGTGTTCAGATTGCTGTCCTGTTTTTGGCTGGGATAGAGTTAATTTTCCTTTTACTACGTGTTTCAGTGCTGTTTTGGATTTAGTGTGAGAATAATGTTGATAACACACTGATGTTTTATTAGTTGCTAAGTAGAACTTTCCCAAAATTAAGGATTTTTAGTTTCTCATACTCTGCCAATAGCAAATGCACAAGAATATTTAACTACCATTATAGGGAAATAATAGTTAAGGTGTCCATGTCCCTCCAAAATTTTCCATTTTTTTTTTTTCTTAGGTGTCTTGCTAAGTAATGCCTTAACTATTCAGAGCTTTGGATATTTTAACTTTAATTATAGTTAATTACAGTGATACTACAAGAAATGACCTTTAGAAGACTTTTTACTTTTGAAGGATGGCAAAAAATTTTGCTTGATCTGAAAGATTCAGTGCTGTTATACAAAGTGGTTAATTTTTAGTATTTTATTGACGTCAGGAAATCTAATAATAATAAAGAGAGGTAGAAATGATAATATATGTAATCTTTGAAAGGTATAATGTTTTTTATTAGTATGCTCCACTTGTCAAATTCAATTGATATTTTTCCTTATGGCTCTTATAGGGAAAACTGTCATATGGGAAAACTCTCCACAATTTCTTTTCTCTTTTCTTTCAGAGTCTAATAATATAATGAGATTTCTTTCTTTTTCATAAATTGGAAACCAGTGCAGTAACAGATGTTTAAGCATTATAAGGAGAAATCTGTTCTTTCAGTCTGTCCTATATGAACTTGCTTTGCATTTTCCCCAGTCTTCTTCTTCAGTCACTGTTCTGCTTTTGACATTCCCGTCCTGTGTTTATGCATATTTTTCTCTATCTGTGCATACAATACTATGTTCACAACTAACTCTGTATAAAATATCTCGAGTGTTTAGCAAGGATTCAGAAGAATTTGATAAGTGTGTGAAAGCAGGGTGTATAAGCAGTTTCCTTTTCTTATCCCATTATTCTTGTGAATAAAGGGAAGGATGAGAGAGAGGACTGAGAAGACAACTCTATCCTAATGTCTGGAACAGTGGTCTAAAAGGTGTAATGAGCATGGATAATACCACTGTTAGCTTTCAAGATGTTTGTGTGCTTTAACATAACAACTGTGTATTACAAAATGCAGCAATGCTATGGATAACATGCATATACTTGCTGTATGTTTGTTCTAGAGGATTGTGAAACAATGTAGAAAGAGAAATGACAGCAATACGTATTTTTTCTTCTCACAACAAGGTTAAATCAGGATAAAGTAGGGCAACATTATCTGGACTGCAATAGCAACAGCAGTAGCTGCACATCAATGATCTCAAGTAAATATTTAAGAATATTTTCTTTAACAAAGGTTGGTATGGAATGGGACAACCTCAATAGATTGTTGGGGTTTTTTTTTAAACAAAGCACCAAAAACTGCTAACAATTTCTCCAAGATCATTAAGATCATTACTGTTACTGCATTGTGCACTTCTTCTCACTTAACTGTTGTAGCATTTCTCTCAGAGTCTTCAACGTGTTTTGCCTGGGAATGAGCAAAGGAAAATATTATTAGCCAACATGGAGACAATGTGAATTACATATAAAATCTTGTTACCCTTTAACTTTCAACTTTCAGTCTAATAACATAAGGATAGGAAGAAGAGAGAAAATAGCTATGTGAATTTATGGTACTGTGAGAAATACAGGGTAGGTGAGGGAAATACAGGATGTAAATTGAGAGCTACGTTTCATTTTTCTCACATCTAATACTATAATTTACTCTATACCAGAGCTGAAAAGACCCCAAAAAATGTAATTTTAAAATTAACAACTCCCTTGCACCGGGAAATTCATGTATTCTGACAGTGTGCATATTTGTAATGAAAGTCAAATACCTGCTCTAAGTTTTTTTAAAGTTATGTTCAATATATATAAGCAATACTGTTTACAAATAAGCTTCTAGGTTTGCCTGTCTATAGTATTTTTCTTATTCTCTATGTTTACTTACAGAAGTGGCTAACGTGAGATCAGAAGAGAAGGCACGGTAAATATTACAAGAATAAAATTTCATTGATTTAGACAAGAAGATGGTCCTATCAGCTACTTTATCAACTGAGAGGAGTGTATACTGTTGTCAGAGATTAAGTAACTAAGTATTCTTCTTATTTCCATGACACTGTGCCTTTTGGTTTTATCCTGGATGAAATTTTTGCCTATTATGCCTAGGGGAATTATGCAGGGAGTTTGTGCTAGGAATACAAAAGATGCATAACAATTAAAAAATAAAACAGGAACAGTAGTTGTCAGCACAGAACAAAACAGCAGTCACTAACCTGAACCATTTTAATACTGATAAACAAATAATATGATTATTCTGCATAAATATAATAGTCAGATTTATTTTTATTTCTTTACTGAAGAACAATGTTCTTCAGAACAAAATGCTTTTCAGAAAAAAATGGCTGCACATTACAATTTTGAAACTGAGATTTCCATGAATTCTGAAATAGATAACCTCTTGAGATTAATTAAAAGAAGCAGTATTTCTGTTTAAAAAACAATATTTTCTATGTTGACATGAAAACTGTCCCGAGCTTTGTTTTAAATAGATAAGTGGTTTTACCAATTTGTAGATATTAGATAATTAGTTTATAAATTCTATAAAGTTCAGGTTTCATTTTTAAATTGTGAGCTTCTGAAGTGACACAGTTGTTTCAGCAAGGAAGCAAAGAATGGCAAATAATGTTAATAATTACTAACACTAGTGGTAATCACTGTCCCATAGCTTTTCTTCTGTTAAGATCATTGGACCATCTAAGTCTAATTCCTTTAGTGATCTTTTATTGTTAGTAAGCTCTACTTGATTTATGCAATACTGTAGAATGAGAACGTGATAAAATACTACAACTATGAATATATATTAGACAGTTAGACTGAAGTGTATCATTAATCTACTTTGTTCAGTTTTATGTACCAAACTAATCCCTCATGTTGTCTAGAAAGGTGAGAAATGTTTCCATAATGTGAAAATTATGTGTAATCTTCCCAAACATGAGGGTTTTTTTTTCTTGCAAAGGCAGTAAATGGTTATCCTGAAACTCAAGAGATTTCGAATGAATACTGAATCTTGTCTACAGAAGTGCAAATATATTATTTGCAAATGGCATTCTCTTATTTTCTTTCTTTATTTAAGAAATTAATTTATTTCGTTCTTGTACTCAGTGAAGTATCAAAACAAGAATTTGCACAATGCTATAATACATTTTTGAAATGTGTTGCAGTCTTCTTGCAGTCTTCTATCTGTGATACGGTAAGTATGTCTCTGTTCTTTCATATTTCCCTCTATGTAATTTTATCTTCTTTTTAATGTTCTCTACAGATCATTAGCCTTTCCTTTTAACTGTTATTTGTATCTCATCTTTTTTTTTTTTTTCTCAATTTTTCTGTTTTTTCTTATGTCATCACTGAAGAACCTTTGTCCCATTCCTTTCAGATCACTATTGTTTTCCTGGTTTTTTTGAAGAGTATGGTATTATTTTTATTTTTAAGAGCTACTGTTATTATTCCTAGGATTACACATGGTGGAATCCTCAAAGGAGAAAAATTTCAAAGCCGGTTTATACTCAGTGACTGACATAACCACACAGAACCCAGCTTTTAAGGGTAAATTGCATGTACTGGTATTAACCATATCACAGAATCACAGAATCTTCATGGCTGGAAGGGACCTCTAAAGATTATCTAGTCTAACCCCCTACATTACACAAGATTGCATCCAGGTGAGTTTTGAAAGTCTTCAGAGAAGGAGACTCCACAGTCTCCCTGGGCAGTCTGTTCCAGTGCTCTGCTACCCTCACAGTAAAGAAGTTCTACTTCAGAAACCATATGCCATTAAAAGAGCTATATAATATAAAGGTAACATACAGCATATAGCCCAATTTTTTCTCTTACAATTCTAACAACCACAGAGAGAAACTTAAAGTTTCATTATAGGTTAATGGTTTGTTGGTTTTTTTTTCATATTGTACTGTAGCTCTTTTCTCAAAGATACTTCATTTTTTTAATAATGCTTCGAACACTGTGCACAGAGTCTGCGTAAAAAGTACAGAATCTATAGTCCTGTGACATCTATATCCCCCAAACACTCTCTCTTTAATGACTTGATAGCCATTCTTCTTCTTTGTCCCAAAATAATAGCTTTCAGTTATGATCCAAACAGGAGGAGAGATAAAGAGATTTTTTCAACTTTTTAATTTTATGACTTTTGAGAATCTGCTGAAGCAACAACCCCTCTGAATGTGAGTAAAGTGCCCTATGATCTATTGCAAATTTTAAAACTATTCAGTCTCTGCATTAGGCTGCCAGAAGGCCCATTAGGCACAAAGCAGACATTCACTATGCTATAGCTCCGCTTGCAATATATAAAGAACATTGTTTAAAAGTCATTAAAGACAAGATAAGATATATCTATTTAGCTCCTCACAAATCTGCACTGAAAACTTCATTTAAAAATACACCTTAATATGCTGAAGTCAGCTTCATCTCTTTATAATTTTGTTCATTATCTACTGTTTATTAATCACTGACAGAAACATAAGGAAAAATAAGTGGATTTTTACTTGAAGCTGAGTATGTTACACAGTCTACGCTTTATGAAAGCTGATTGTAGATAGACCTGTCATTTAACAAAAAAAAAGAGCACATTAAACCCTATAAACTCCTTGAGGTAGACTGAGTTAGAATATTACATTTTTTTCTGGAACATACGCTAAAACATTGACACTATCATATTTATATCCACACAGTTTATGCATGTGTAGAAGAAAGCAAAAATGGTTGTGGGAAATGTATGATTCAGCTTTACAAAAAAATCACAAAATTTATAATATGAAAAAGAAGTGAGAAAAATTATCTGTAAACCTGATTAAGAAGGCCACAGCTGTCAGGTGTAACTGAGAGGCTGGGATGAGACACAAATTTCTAGTGTATAATATACTATATACATAGAATGAAGAGACTTAAATTTGATGAAAAGCAATGAATAGAAGAATATTCTGTTCAAATGACTGCTACTAAGAATTTAGAGATGTCATCAATGATTCCCTTATCCCTGAAGAAAAAATTATGCAGTGTCACAATTTTTATTGTCTCATATCATCTCTGAAGCAGACAACTTCTGATATCAAGAGACTGACGTACAGAAGTCATGATTTTGGTATCTTCGTTTGATCACCAAAATACATATTCGTTCTTCACCAAGAATTCCATTTGAATTAATACCAGAAGGGTCCCTAATCTGTCTTTTGCACATTCATAGAAGATGTCCTAAACACTGGTATTTAGTGAGGAATTACATCTTGCAACTGTTACTAGCACTGTGAGAAATTAGCTTAATACCCTAGTTAGCTCAGTCAGTTAGAGCATGGTGCTGATAACACCAAGGTCGTGGGTTAGATCCCCATTCGGTCCCCATGTGTTGCCTGATCTGGTTGAGAGGCGTCCCTGCCCATGACAGGGAGGTTGGGTTAAATGATCTCTAAGGTCCCTTCCAGCCTAGGCCATTCTATGATTAACACATCTATGATTAATCCATGTTGAGTTCTTACTATGTTTTCTATACTGGAATCTTGTTCAAAAGGATGCATTTGTGAGCATCAGATCTGGACTGTGAACATGAACCAAAGAGAAGGCCATGGCTCAGTCACACTTCAAAAAGAATCCTTAAGAAGTCTTACTATTCTCAGTGGAAAGCCTCTGATAAAGTAGTTCTTCAGTAAGTTCAGGAAGCCTTTATGCTTTCTTCTTGGTAAGCCAAAATTAAGAGCAGCCAGGTGGCTGCTGGATCTGATACTTACAAACGAAGAACTGTTTGATGATGTGAAAGCTGGGCTTCAGCAACCATGAAATGGTGAAGTTCAGGACCCTGAGATGTGGAAATAAGTTTAAAAGTAGGGTTACAGCTCTAGACTTCAGAAAAGCCGACTTTGCCCTCTCAGGTATCTGCTTGAAAGAATCCCATGGAGTATCATCTTAGGGAGAAGACAAAAGGAAGTAGGGACAGCAATGGATACTCTCAGATCTTGACTTCTACAGGTACATCAGTATCAAAAGGAAGACTAGGTAAAATGAGCCCTCTGTTGAATGGGGCAGGAGCCCTGGCAACAAAGGACATGGGGAAGGCCAAGGTACTCAATGCCTTCTTTGCTTCAGTCTTTAGTGTTAAAAAAAGTCTGCAGGCATCCTAGACCTTTGAGTCTAGTACCATTGTTTAAAGTAAGGAAGAGGAGGGTAGAGGGTAGGGAACATTTAAACAAAGTGAATGTACAGAAGCTCATGGGATGCATCACTAGAGGCTGAGGGAGAGTCCAGAAGATCTGAATAAAGTAAATGTTGCTGTCATCTTCCAGGAGGTAAAGAAGAAAGACCTGGGAATATACAGCCTCACAGGTGAAGATGACAGAGCCAGTAATTGTGGAAACTTCTCACACTCGTGAAGGACAAGAGGATGACTAGAACTAGTCAGTACGGACATACAAAGAGATAATCACTCGTTTGGTGGATAAGGGCAGAAAAGTGCGTGTTCCTTATCTTGATGTTAAATAAAACTTTTGATGCTTTCACATGATGTCCTCATTGATGAGTAAGTTTAGGATAGGTAAAGAGACAATGGTGTGAACTGAAAACTGGCAGTCTGCTGGGCTTAAGGGGTTGTGATCATGATGTCCAGTTAGAGGACAGTCACTAGTGCTGCTCCGCATGGTCAATACTCTGGCTTATTGTGGCATTAAAAGGAATGTAGTTTTGACATTTATTGATCAGAGTCCCAGGGCTTTCACTGACTCGTTTTTCAGGGTCCTAGCAAAAGATTACCAGAGACTCAGCAAAGGACTAACTATCAGAGTAACAGCAAAAGACCTATGCTGATCAATCAGAGTCCCAGCAATGGATTAACTATCAGAGTCCCAGTAAAGAACTTCCAGAAACCCAGTAAAGGACTAATATTCAGAGTCCCAGCAAAGGTCCTACCCTGACCAATTATAGTCCCAGTAAAGGATTTTTACTGATCAGATTCACAAAAATCAAAATTAGTTACTTGATTGAGAGTGACAGAATAGATTCAAAATTGCCATTGATAAATTTACTAACTACAATAGCACTACTAATTAAGTTTAATATTGATAGCAAAAAGAATAATACAGCAGCCTAGAGGTAACATTCACCAGAGGGTGAATGGTTTGGACCTTAGCCAGAGAGATGTCCCTGCCAGGGGCGGAGGAAGAAAATGCAGCCCATTGACTGGTCCATCAGGTGTTGAAATCCTTCCCTTCCAATTTAATGATCATTTTCCCCCTCTCTTTATCCACCAAATTATGAGGTTTCTCCTCCTCCGGTGATGTGTAGTATGATTTGAGTGGAGAGACGATTGCTATAGTTGTACATATTTAGCATGATCTCTATAATCTTCTTTAGTTTATGCAAGGGTGGCAAATTTAATATGCGTTTCATAGGCAATGAGGCAAATGTTGGTTATCAGTTTTGGTAGCCTTTTCTAAGAAACAAAGAATCACACCAGCTCCTGTTATCTTGTTGGTTTTGCTGACCAAAATACTGTCTGTCCTGCCTACACAGGGCCCCCTCCTCAGCTGCATCCAGTGATAGCCAGGCAAGTCTCCACTCTCTTGGATTGCACTAGAGGTAGCAAAGCCAGTTTTAGTCATTTTTTGAGCACTGAGGCCTCTCCTTATTATCCAAACTCCACACTAATACTGGTCAACATTTTCATTAGTGACCAGGATGATGGGACAGCATACACCCTCTCCAAATTTGTAGAGGACACAAACACATTAGATGGTTATGTGGCCATTCAGAGGAAAATTGGCAGTCTAGAAAAGTGGGTAAAGAGGAATCCCTATGTAAGTATACACGGGAGGCCAACTGGCTAGAGAGGTGCTTTACAGAGGAGGACTTTGGGGTTCTGATGGACAACTAAAAGACCATGGGCCAGTGATTTACCCTCAGAGCAAAGAAAGCCAGCAGCCTCCAGGGCTGCATTAGGCAGAGCATTGCCAGCAGATCAAGAGAGGTTGTCTTTCCCCTCTGATCTGCCCTGGTGAGATACAAATCTTCACTCCACAGGACAAGAGACACATGGACATACTGGATCAATTCCTGTGATGAGTTGGAGGCATAACTGACAGATTGGAGCATCTGTGATACAAGCATAGATCAAGAGAGATGGAACAATTCTACCTGGAAAAGAGAAAGCTCGGGGGCATTTTACTAATTTAGCTGATAGGACTAGTAAAGAAAACAGAGACAGATTCTCCTCAGTGGTGTCCAGTAACAGAGGAGCCAACATGCATGAATTGAAATACAGAAAATCCCATTTAAACAAAAAAACTAAACCAGAAAGCTTTCATGACAACAGTGGTTGAACACTAGAACATGTTTCCCAGAGAGGTTTTAGTGTTGCCACTTTGAAGATACTCAAAATCTGACCATACATGGCTCTGAGCAAACTGTTGTAGCCAACCCTCTTCTGAGCATGGACTTTGGACTAAATGGTCCTCATTCCACTTTCTGAACTTAGTTGTTCTCTGATTTTGTGACTTTGTGTTTTAAGTGGACTCTAATATCTATGCTTTACATCTAGATATCCTAAAGCACAGCTTCTTAAGATAAATCTGCTCAAGAAATAGTCAGTCACAAGCTAACACATGAACTAGTAACTATTAAATGTATTGAGGGTGGGAGAATAGCCTATGTCATGGTTGCCATTACTAAGAAGTTGAAAAATTGCTAATGACTGTTCCCAACTGTTCTAGTTCTGTTGTATGTACCTATTTTAAATTATGGCTCTGTTATTTAAAATCCTAAGCAAACGTTATAAAAATAAGTTTACTAAGTCTATTTGGAAGATACTATTTGGTCTTCTTCAATCTAGAAATTTGAATGAATTTCACTGAGTCAGGTCCCTCTATGATAAGATTGTCTATTTTTTTGGTATGAACTTCAGAAAAATGTAGTATTAGAAAAGACTTTTAATATCAGGATTGCAATGAGAGGTGGCTCAAAATTATATACTCAAAATACTAAAAAGGTATATAAACATAGGTAAGGAAAGGGAAATAATTAAATAAAGTGGATTGGTTGCTAAATATCTACGGTGACTAAAACAGATATCTGTGCTACAGGTGTTTAAAATTAGACAAGATGAAATTACTTGAGCACGGTGCTGACAACAATGACTAACACTGAGGTCACGGGTTCGATTCCCGCTCGGTCCCCATGTGTTGCCAGGTCTAGTCGAGACGTGGCCTCCCTGCCCATAACAGGGAGGTTGGACTAGATGATCTCTAAGGTCCCTTCCAGCCTAAGCCATTCTATGATTCTATGATTCTATGATTCTATGATTCTACTTGTCTATTACAGGTACTCGATTTACTGTAACCACACAAAAAATATTTGCTTCTAGCCACAGCAGATGAAAATGGTATTATTTTGCCTAACTACAAACCTCTACTTTCATACATTGTTGCAGTGACAACGTTAAGAAGCATAATTCTGGAAGCAAAACTTCATTGTATCATAGACATATCTATTAATATGATATTAATACTTTTTGAATTTCATAGAATTATATAACTGTGGAATAGCTTGTGTTGGACAGGATCTTAAAGATCATTTAGTTCCAACTCCCCTGTCATGGGCAAGGACATCAACAGACCAGGTTCTTCAAAGCCCCATCTAGCCTGGTCTGAACACTTCCAGGGATGGGGCATCCACAATTTCTCTGGGTAAATTGTTCCAGTGTCTCATCACCCTCACAGAAAATAATTTCTTCCTAATATCTAATCTAAATTTACTTTTAGTCTGAAGCTATCACTGACTCCTTGTTAAAGAGTCACTAAGGATGCTTCCTGCAGGCCCCCTTCAGGTACTAGAAGGCAGCTGTAAGGTCTCCCCAGAACCTTTTCTTCTCCAGGCTGAGCAGCCTCACCTCTCTCAGCCTGTCCTCATAGGGGAGGCGCCCCAACCCCATGATCATCTTTGGGCCTTCCTCTGGACTAGCTCCAACAGGTCCATGTCCTTCTTATTTTAGAGGCCCTAGAGCTGTACGCAGTACTCCAGGTGGGATTTCACAAGAACAGATCAAAGGGGACAGAGTTACCTCCTTTGATGTGCTGGCCATGCTTCTTTTAATGTAGCCCAGGATAGGGTTTGCATTCTGGGATATGAGTGCACATTGTATGGTTTTCTGGGATGTGAGTGCTCATTGCCCGCTCTTAATTTTTCATTCATCAACACATCCCAAGTCCTCCTCTGTAAGGCTGCTCTGCTCTCAATTCATACACTTCCCAGCCTGTATTTGTATTTAGGATTACTCCAAACCAAGTTCAACACCTCGTGCTTGACCCTGTTGAACTTCATGAGATTTGCACAGAACCACTTCTTATTTTTTTCAATTTTTTGACACAAAGAACTATTTTAATTACTTATTCCTGTATCTTAAGAATGATTAGGTAAATCACCAACTAATTTGATTTTTTAATAAATTAAGATGTTCTTTTTTAATTTCCTTTTCTATTATTCCATGTTACAAATAAGGTATTGTTATGATAAATACCATCTTAATAATATCTTTGAAATAATTTTTTTCCAGTTGAAAAAAAAGGAAATACAGCCTCGTGTAATTTCAGAAAGTTTCTATTTCTGATTGTTGCAGACAAGTAGTAAATTCCCAAATGTTTCCTTCAGCCATATGCAAAAGACATTAGAAAATTTTTTTCTTTCCCACTCACAGAAAATAACAAGTATAGATTTTGTTTTAATCTGCCATCAGTCTGACGTAAATAGAATCATACTACTAATATACACCTGTTTAACGTATTAATGTATACCAGCTTAGTCTATTAATATATACTGGCTTTCTGTGGATCACTTTTTTTTCCTGTACCAATGAGACTTGTTAAATTTTCTCTTAAGGATCATCTACTAATCTATATAAAATTTCTACTGGATTCCAAGAAAGTAACTTGGTTGCCCCAGATGTTTTGTTCCAATTTCTCAGATCCTCCTATAATTCCAAAGAGACGATGAATCTTTCCAGAAATACTATTTCCTGACCTTGTAACTTGTAAATTGTAGCTTGAGCTTGTAATTCCCTTTGAACCGAAGTCCCTCCTTAGTAAGACAAAGAAATTGTGGAACAACTAAGTAGGATTTACTTTACTGCATCCTGTTAGCAGCTTGACTGTAGGATTGATCTTGAGACAGATGACACGATCCCAGAGCATAAACATGGGACTAGTCCAAAAGCATAAAAGAGTACTATCAGAAGACGAAGACATGGAAATGTATGGTTGATAAAACTTCAGTAGTTGATTGACAAAATATCAGAAAACAAACAGAGGGGATACATCCAATGTGCCTTATATGAGCTCACCCTGTCCCACCCACCAGGAGAACAGGACCTGGATGGGGATACTGTCTGGAGCCAGCGTAGAGCCCAACAACTGCCTGGCAAGGTGGAAAGGACCAAGGTCTGGCTGGTGAGACAAGAACTCACTGGAATTTCAGTGAAATGCAGACAGTTTATTGTGCAGGACAGGCATCTGAATTTGGGGCATTTTTGAGAATTCTTGTGCATGGATACAGTGACACATGTTTTTCTAGAAAGGTTTACTCTCTGTAAAATGAACCCATCTGTGCATTTTTTCCCTTGTTCTCTCTAATATACTAAACTGATAATTATATTTTTGCATATGTTGTGGTGAAGAATATACAACACAATAAGGAAAACACCCTTTTTGTAGAGGAGAATATTGTTAATATAATCATCTGCTTTAGAAAAGAGACAAAGTGGTAGGGAAAAAATCATTAAAATGAGGCATAGAAGTTAATGTCCTAGGTTGATTACATTACTACAAGTGAGAGGTTTTAGTAAAGAAGTTAAAAATAAGCACTAATCCAAATCTGTCTGGTAATAATCATGAGTAATTCCATATCAGATTGTGGTACAAATTACAATACACACAATATTACTTCAAAAGGATCAATTAAAGCAATTACACAATCACTCTATTGTGACTTCCCTGCTGGTCAGTTGATAATATAATGAATGTTTTCAATATTCTATTTATGCTAAGGGAGTTAAAGGGATTGGAATATAAAGTTGATTATACAGTTATAATAAACCTGCATAAAGTATAAAGCTGCATTTTAGCACATTTACTTACACATAATTTCTTTTAACTATGTGTTCTAGTCCTTAGTATTGTTTCTTTTAGCACAGCCCTAAAACGGTGTCTGAGATGGATATGGACAGATTTTGCATCAGAAATCGATTTTTCTTAAATGCCAGAAAAATAAGATACAATGAATCTTGGTTTTCACTGTTACTTTTGAGTAATCTAAACATTTAATATTAGCAGTTTGGAACAAGTGGAGCATATCTGTATGAAATTCAGTTTAATAAACATATAATGCAATCTACTTAATATAAAATAAACTGCTAGGAAAAGTAACCCTTTATTATAAAGCACAAAGAGTTCCACCTCAAAACAAATGAAACTTATATTTTTAAATTAACTGTACAGAAACTGATCTAATGAAAGAAATATTTTCCCTCAATGAATCCTCTATTTTTAATAGGTAAAAGTCAGCTTGTATTCTATCATTTCTTATATTCTAAACTTGAACAAAATTTTAACAATTATCTCTAGGAAAATAAAAAATTGTATCAGCTTAATGTAAATTATTCTAAATTTAAGTGTGAGCACTCCAATGTGTTCATAAAGATTATTTTGGCTGGATTTAAGAAAGAACTTCTAATGCAGAAAGTATTCCGATTTTTTATTCTGTCCTCTTAGATCCTGTGGAGCGTTTTCTAACAAGTAATGTCCAAAGATTTCCTAGTCTGGGTTACAGCTTTTATTAGACCTCTGAGAGAAATTTCACAGAGGAAAAAATATGTTGTCATGGACAAAACAATATGAGAAAGCTAAATGTTGAAGAAGCTAGATGCTTTTCAGTTATGTTTACCATATTTCCAATAATAAAATTTTGCATAATTATACTAGGGAGCTGAAAGTTGAGAAATTATACCAATTAATTTTAAAAGACTGTTTAAACCTTCTTGTTTCTTTCAAAGTGGCAGACTTTGAAGTTAAAACATAAATGATTGCAAGTACTCCTTAAATTCACCATATTGAAGACACGTGTGTTCTGCCAACAAGACAAAAAAGAGGACAAGGCTATGCTCCATCCTATCACCTTACTTTGTGTTTCTAGTCACAGAAAGGAGTTATACATGACCTGAAATTGAGGCATTGTTACCTTCCGTGTCTCTCCAGACAAGAATTCATTTTAAAGTCAGAGAGCTAATGTACATAGATATTACTCAGAAAAGTAGAAACAAGCCTTCCAATTAAGTCCTCTAAGATATCTCTGGAGTGAAGTAGTTCAACATTTTTTCCCTTCATGGAGATTTGCTGAAAATTTCTTAAATATGTTAGATGCAATAGCTTTTTAAATTATTGTGTACTCTACCATTAATAAAGAATGTGCCATATGATTTGCCCTATTTGTTTTCCAATATTGTACTTGTCTTGCTGTAATATAGATTGAAAATTATCTAAAAAGTGGAAAACATCCAACATGAAAAGGTTTTCAGTTTTGTGGATGACAAAGTATATCATACCAAAATCAGAAATGCAACCCACATTTAGGTACAATTTTATGGAGACTTACAAATGAGCTTTAAACACACAGATTTCTCCTTCATGGAGAGGAAAGTAACTATGTAGTTAGAGTTAAGGTGTCTGCCAGATGAATACCTAAATGCCCATTGAAGAATTATACATCATATTATTTGGAAGGAAAGTAAACAGGGTTTCTCAAGAGATAAAAGATCTTTTTAGGTCATACGTTATTCATTTCTATAGTCATTGTTTAAACTATTTGCAATTACTGCAGGCAGAAATCATGGATGTGATATCAAAGAATCAAGAAAGATAATGACCTCACATGACATGGGCATATTTTAGTTTGTTGACTTTCATCTATGGTCTCCTTAGAGTCTCACAATTTCTTCTAGAAAGGGGGACATTTATAAAAGATCATTGTTTTTCCCAAAAAAGAAAGGGAAGGAGGAAGAAAATAGTTTATTTGATCATTTTAAAGACAAATATGGCAAAAGCAAAGTGCTGTGCCTGAGAGACAAGAGCTTCTGCACCAGGAAGTTGTGATGCAGAGGCATGAGGGAGCAGGTCTGTTGGAAAGGCTCTGGGCTCATGGTGAGTAACAAGCTGAACATGAGATCATGGTATGTTCCAACAGCAAAGACATCCAACAGTTCCTGGAATTTATGGAGGATAGCACAGCCTGTAGATCCAAGGAAGGACCCCTGATACGTGTCACTCATCAGGCCACATCTAGTTACTACATCAAGCTTTGAGCTCTGACACAGGAAAGACATAAGCAAAAGGGGGGCACCTTAAGGGAGGATCCCCAAAATGCTGGGGCTGAAGAACTTGTCCTGTGAGGAGAGGTTGGGGATGCTAGACTGGGTCAGCATGGCAAAAAGGATGGATTTGGGAGCACCTAACAGATCTCCAGCACTTAAGAGGGGTCGCAAAAGATGTGGATATGGGTTCCTCAGAGTGGTGCAGGATGGGAAGGTAAGGGTGTACAGGTTCGAGTTGAAACAATAGATGTTCAGGCTACATATAAGGAAAAAAAAGCCTGTTATGAGTATAATCAAGCATTAGAGTAGATTGCCCTGATAGGCTGTAGAAACTCTTAATGTCAATGTCCTGTTATTTAAATTGTGTATTTTCCGCTGGGGATAATCAGATCTGTAAACATTATGTCTATTTTTCCTTATATTACGTTAATTTATGAAATCAAATATAATTAAAATATTTCCAATATTCTGTATATCAAGTTTGGCAAGATTTGTGAAGAGAAATTTCATGTGGAACAGTAAATTAAGTTTGTGCACTAGAAGTTTTATTTGTGCTTGTAGCCACTCCCAAATTATTTTGTGGTGTCATGGATTAGTGTTACTGAAGTTAAATTAGGGTATGTACAAAAGATAGTGTTGGTTCAAAGGTACTAGATTTTATTTCATTTGTGCTCTACTAAAGCCCTTTGCAAAACAATAAAGTACAACTTTGCCATTACATTTGGGAGGATTTACTGGCTTGAAAATGTCTCTTTAAATGTTTTAATGACTCAGACATTAAATGTTTAAATGATTCAGACACAGAATAGAAATTCATAGTCAGAACATACGATAATTCCACAATATAGTTTCCCTTCCAGTTTAATCTCACAATAACTTCTCTTATTTAGGTTTTCTACCCTGATATGTAAAAATCGTCCACTGCTTTTGCAAACTGAAATTGTGAAGTTCTATTTCATATTTAAATGGAGACTATGCAGCTGAATTTGAGGTGCAAGCATAAAATCATGTTTATATTCTGAGATTTATGTGTTTCTTAGGTGTCGAATTTCATTTTACAGCTCTGAGATTTCAGAGGTCCTTGTGACTAATATTTTGCATTACATATGTGTTTAAATATTCAGAGTGTTTTTAAAATGACTAACTAGGGACACTCTTTAGTAAGTACCTTTTTACCTTCTGATTCTATACATTGCTAAGTTTCGTCTTCTCATACTTAGTGTCAATATCAACACATGAAGACCAATGAAGTTATGGCAGTCATCCTGGATCCTGAAATGGTCAGATACTGCCAACAGAGGCAGATGTCAATGCTTCTTTGATGTGGAGTATTTTTTCTGATACCTCATGGCATATAATTTTAGTTGGGTTAATTTACATGAAAACACAACAAAAATAGTTCAGAACATAAACTAGATGTCCAGAGCAAGATGGTAAGAGACAAATATTTGGACATTAAAGAACTATCCCTGAAGGGAGAAGAATCCATTTGATCCATTAATAATGAGAACTTACTCTTTGATCTTTTCTGTTACTGTTACATCAGAGAAAACCATGAAATACAACATCCTGTTGTGAAATATGTTAGGTGTTGCTAAAACAACAAGTAAAGCACTTTTAAGCATAACCTTGAAAACAAAAATGTTAGGGAAGACCTAAAATAGATTCAATATCAAAACTCGACATCTCAAAACAACAGTTTTCAGAGCCTTCTGTCTTCACTGCTTTAAATCACGTAGATGAAATGCTCATGAAAGATAAAAATACTCCCATTTAAAAAAAAAAGAAAAAAAACGTTTATAAAAAGTAGACTAAGCATATCAGTGAAAGTCTTTAATATTTTTCATATTCAGACTAAAAATAGTATTATGTCCATTAGGAAAGGAAAATAAGTGAAGAATCACCAGGCAGTATGATATTTTGTGAGCTATAGGCAACTTGTCACTTTTGTGGCAGGATTGCTAAAAACTTTTCGTGAACATTTCTTGAAATGGCAAGTGACACTTAGCAAGTCACATCTACTGGCATATTTTGATTTTTCACCAGGCAGACCAGGAACACATCTGTCCTCTGGACTAATAAAAACTGACAATTGATCTTTCAACCATGTGTCACCAGTAATTGACCTAATGCACCTGAAGTGCAGGTCTAAGATAGTGCCAAAGAAGAAGTGCAGCTAAAGGTAAGAGACTTGTAGTTCCAGTGAGGGTTGTGAGTGAGATTGATTGGATATAGCTAAGGAATAACATCATTGCTCAACTGGAAATTTTACTTTAATAGTGTTAACATCCTAAAATTTTATATGAAATGTCAAAATCATGACTTTATTGGTTTGTATCTTTTTTAAGACATCACTTGTTTAGAAAATAGTGCTTTTTTATTGTTTGTGTTAATGTGAAATAAAAGCAAAATGTCAAGCTACTATATTCTTCTCTTAGATGGAATGCCTGGTTATTGACTATTTTAGCTCATATAGGAACATGTTTCTCACTAGTAAGACATATAAGAAAATCTATACTGCAGTGATGATATATATACACAAACTTATTGTTACATGGAACATTTTTATGTGTACTTCATTGCTACTTAGAATATTGATATATTTGTTAGAATGGAAAATAGCTTAGTGAGCAGAGTTGCCTGTAATTATTTTGGAATAAGGATCTATATGACTACATCGACAAAACAAGTGCTAACTTGGGGATTTCTAGAACACAGCATAACATCATATTGTCCTTCCCTTTGTCTTACGTCTAAACACCAGGCGGATGTCTAAGGAAGATTAGTACCAAAGAAAACAGAATAGAAAAAAACCACTTAACTCCATAAAAATTTACAATTGTAGATTAAACTTACTGCCTTTGCACTGAAGCAGATTAATTCTGCTCCCATGATCTGTTTTGTTCTGTTGACTCAGTTTTCCATGTCACTAATGTCTAGCCAAACAGTAGCATTAAACACTTATGGACAAGGAGGAAGAGGCTTGTAGCAGCTTAAAACACTACCACATTTCTGACCACAGTACCACAGGTTTTTTCCATCAACAAAATCTTACATCAGAACTGGTTTCTGCTGAATTATGAAAGAGGTCAGTGTATTTCATGCAAGAAGCATGGATGTTTATGAGCTGTCATCAGTTTTCCACAGAATGTTACCAAGATCTGTTGTATCTACTTCATTAAACGTACAGTTTTAAAATGCCCAGTGGGTGTAAAATTAATGCAACACGATTTGTCTCTGCAACACCAACATGTCTGTTTTCATACCCCAGTTTTCTGTCAGAATTCCCTTAAGACTGGTAGAAGGTGTCTGTCAAAACTTGGACGTTTCTCAAGGTAAAAGATTCACAAAAAAAATTGAATATTAAGAGATTAGGTAGTGTGAATAACAACACTGAAGAATTAAACCAAATGTGAATATACTTCAAAATGCAGTGTGCGAGAATTAGTTCATCTGAAATTTGTGACTAACCTCATAAATCCTATGAGATATTCAGAAGCTGTAAACGCAGTATGGGAATTTTTCCGCTTTGGGATACATAAATAATAATCTTTTCTCTTTGATATATCTTTCAAGTAAGCTGTAAATAATTCAATTCACTGCACTATATTCAACCTGTAAACGAACAGCTATATGATATGAAGGGGCAAATTAAGGACAAACAAAGCTCAATGTTTAAGGTGTATTATACATAAGAATACAATTCAGCTAAAATTATTTCCTTCTTTTTAGGTAGTTATCATTATATCCCAAGCAAAAGTCCATATTCCTTACATTTAATGTTATATTCTACAGAAAGACATTGGCAGAAAGCAGAGGACTGGCAAAGTATCTACGATAGTGTATACTTCTGAAAATGCCTTCATTCTGCACTAATTGGAGTTTCATGGAAGTGAAAATTTCTTCCTCATAATGAATGACTTTCTGTAGTGGATTGGGAACTTCTAGATATCATCTAAAAGTCAGGGTTACTAACCCATACACGGCACTAAGAAGAACTTAGGATCATGTCTGGAAGTTCATGTGGTTGTGATTCTGTAATCAGCATCTTCATATAGTGGCTGCGAAGTTTTCAAATGATAGGTAGTTTCAGTTTTGATTTTTTCTTCAAGTTGGTCATAGCTGAAACTTTTGACTTCTTCGTAATGATATTAAGTACTAATGTCAAGATGTAGGCTTTTTCTTTTTTTTTTTATTCTGTTCAGGTTTTTTTTAAGGAAATTTTAAATATGTCATAGGAATGAAGAAAATTTTTGTCAGTAATGGGCATATTACGATTGTTCAATGAAAATAATGCATTGTTTGAACTGAACTGCCACTAAAATGCTAAACAGATATCTGATACTGTAGAAGCCCATCTAATCTGAGTGAAAAAAGTTACTTGCCAGAATTAGAAGTGCAATGTTAAACCTAGGATCAGGGTAGGATTCAGTAATTAGACTTTAAATACAGCAGATTCTAAAAGTAAGACTTACAGCTGATAGCTTTTGAGCTAAATTGTAACATTCCTCACAGTTTAGATTATAATCTAGTTTTGCGGTGGTGTAGAAGTTTTTTGGCTATGTGTGAAAATTATTTTATGGGAAATAAATTGCTGTTAATCCTACAGTTTAGATTAGAGATAGTAATGGAAAGACAACACTTGAAGACCTTCACTCAGTTCTAGAATGTGGATGAACACTGATACAAGCAAGGGAAACTTTTGATTCATTCTCAAATAAATAGTGTTCTAAATTAAGACTGGATGCATCTGGTGTGACCTGATGATAAAAAATATTGCGTTTGTACAAATTTTCAGCCTGCATGGAGTACTGCACTGCTGTGATTTTGCTTTTAGAATATCATCAACTCAAGTATCCACATATGCCCATAGCCTCCTCTGAACTGGAGAAACCTGCCTGACAGCTGCCAGGATTTCTATGATCCAGAGTGATTAGTACCCATTATTGCCTCACCTCAGGCTTATTACACATTCATTAAGCACCATTTAGGCTTCAAAATTCTTCTAATATGTTTGTAAGGAAAAAATACATTGCCAGAGAGAAAGTATTGAGATGAAAGTCTCACCTCAACAGGTGAAATCAGAATCTGATCATGATGTTATATCTACTCTCAAATAGTTACAGTAAAAAAAAAATCAACAGTTTAAAATTTTGATTTCTAGGCGTACCTGAATAAACTATATTCCATTTCTAAGACAAATGAATAAAATAACTACAAGGTAGATGACAGAGTAAAATGTTTCAACACCAGTGGGTTGGTAGCTGGGAAGGGAGGGAAAATATTTACAGGAGGGAAAATCAGTGTCTTAATATTTCAGAAGACTTAGTCTGACAATTATATTCCAAGTGTAGTGGCACATTTTTATTCTTCCAAATCTGAATAGAAGTGCAGATAGTGAAGTGCAGAGCAAAACTTGCTATTATTCAGCTTATGTGCATACATGCTTTTAAAATAAATGGTCCAGGGCTGTTCTGTGATCTTAAGACCAATGTCTATGTTATAGCCCATATCTGTAAAGCTAAGCTTGCTTCTTCCTTAGTATCATGGTTTCATCTAAGTTGCTGACTGCTGCTGGCCTGTGCTGACCTTCAAATCATTCTTGGATATTGTTTGGAGGAGGACAAGTTTCTTGAGCTACAGGAATGCTAAGGAACATACTAAGCATGCAAGACAAAGCCCTATTTAGTTTAGGGTAAAAAGTCACTTAATTTAAACTTCTTTTTCAGTTTACACATGTTAACCTAAATAGATGAATTCTTCTTCAGAAGTGGGTGGTATGTTTCAAAACACAGTAAAAAAGGTGTAAAGTGTGCCTAATCTGTAATGAGATACTTTCAAATATCTTGATTTCACCATTTTTCCACTAGTCATCTAAATTGGCTGCCTGTTCAGCACAGATCAATATGATGAATTGTATCAAATGGAGCAGCAATTCTGTCACAGAAAAAGCAGCCACTGGTTGCATATTGTATGACACATTTTATGAATGTGTTCGGCAAGGTCTGGGAATTCGTACCGGATGGATGCAGGAAGGGTACAGAAAACAGCTTCAGGAATCTGTTGAATAAATGTTCTAAACTGAAATACATGACAGAATGAAAGCCAACCCAAGAGCAAAACCAGCACTAAATTGCTGGAGGTGGCTGTTCTGGTCTCCCCACAATTACGGATTTTGTATTCCCACTGCTATCATCACACTTCAAACTGCATCCTTCAGAACATTTGGAGTTTCTGTTCTTAGACAGTGTCTGAATATTATCACAAGTTTGCATTTAGATGTGATTTAAGCAAATAAATTTTCAGGGAATTGACAAAGTGTTCCTCATCTGCTCTCAGGGAAGCTATGCAGTGGCTGCACAGGAAAATTAAAATTTATTCTCTTACCCTTGTAGCTGTTTTTTTGTTAGAATGAGCAGAGAAATGGATTTTTTTTGATACTGTTGTTCATATTTTCCTTACTGAGAATTATGAGGATCTAAGAAATGTAAAACATGGTATCCTTTGCTAATAAGGGGCATTCAGGGAAAATAAATAGAGGCCTGTCTTGACAGTAGCTAAGCAAATAATTTACCATTCATACTGGACAGTTAGCTATCTGTCCAAATTATTAGTCAGGTCAAAACCTGTGTCTGGCTAGAATAAAGGTCATTCCTTGCCATATTCCAACTATTCTTCTCTTACATATATGAGCCACTGACTTATGATTTAAGACATAGGAACAAGACTGACTAGCCAATGGCACTGCTGTGCCCAAACATAAACACAAAACATTGGAGTCTTTCTCTAGATGATATTATTCTATAGAGACTCCAATCAATATTTAATAAAATAGTTTCCAAAATGTGGTAACTGTAATCGTTTGCTACACACAGACCTTTTAAAGCTTCTAATTATCCAATCCAGAAAAATTGCCACAGGCCAAAAAGCTTTCTTAATATTCATGAGTAAAATTAATATGAAAATAAGTAGCAAACTTCTTCAAAGACACTGTAAAAATCATCTGGCAAATGTGACTGTAATACTCTTAAAAAGTACATGCCTCTCTTCTATTATCTCCTCTTTGCCTTTAGCCTTAAGTTACTAAATCTGCTATATTCCCACATACATTGTGACTGAGCATACCACTGCATTTCCTAAATCATCTTTATCATAAAATCTGTATTCTGAATCAACTTTTAGACTATTAGCAAAATATACTCAAGTTTAAAAGTAGGCTGTGGGCTGTCTGATAGATTTTTGTAGCATTTCCAGTAGAACTGAGCAGCAAGGATTAAACTGATTTTTATTAGCCGTTAGGCTACATCTAAGTTAGTTAGCAAGAAACCAACAAATAACTCTCTGAAGAATCAAAAAATGTCAAGAGCCCTGTGTGGCTACACTGAGATGTTGATCAATTTAAACCTTTAAGCACCGAAGATATTCAGAGTCATCAATTTCAGTCATGTTCTTATTTCACTACCTTCTATGAAAACATAATGTCTTTAGAAAGAATTGTATACATTATGGAAAACTAGGATCTTGGTAAGCTGAATACTCTGGACTGTTGCTAGCTATGACAATCCAGTCCACAATAATTTTCCATGATTGATAAATGCTTAAATATAAAAAAAACCCCCACAACCAAAACGAAAAAATCAAACCACTAACAAAAACTTAGATGCATTACAGGGTCCCAGTTAAAAACATGAGCTGTCGTGTAATAAGTTCTATATGAATAAATCAAGGCAGAAGTATCTGTCCCAGGGCTACCTTTTCATCCTTGTACAATAGCTGACTAACGACCTTATAACAAACCTCCCAAAAATAAGAAAATCTTTAGAGATTTAGAAGGTCAACCCTATCTTGGGCTACAACAAGAGAAACATGGCTAACTGTTCAAAGGAGGTGATTCTCCCAATCTACTCTGCTCTCCTGAGACCCCACCTGGAGTATTGTGTCCAGTTTCGGAGCCCTCAGCACAAGAAGGACGTGTACCTGTAGGAGTGAGTCCAGAGGAAAGCCACAGAGATGATTAGGGAGTTGGAACATCACTCCTATGAAAGGCTGAGAGAGTTGGAGTTGTTCAGCCTGGAGAAGAGAAGGCTCTGAGAACAACTTATAATATTTGAAGGGGGCTTGTAAGAAAGATAGGGACAATCATTTGCAGTACTTTAAAGGGACCAACAGAAAAAAAGGAGAGGGAATCTTTATCAGAGAGTGTAGTGATAGGATGAGGAGCAAGTTTCAACCTTAGATTTAGACTAGACACTGGGAAGAAATTCTTTTCTGTGAGGGTGGCAAGGCATTGGAATAGGTTGTCCAGAGAAGTTGTGTCACAAACTGGAGAACAGGAGGTTCAATCTCAACTTAAGAACTCAACTTCTTTACTGTGAACGTAACAAAGAACAAGCTATCCAGAGAGACTGCAGAGTCTCCATCTCTGGAGACTTTCAAAATCTGTCTGGATGTGGTCCTGTGTGATCTATTCTAAGTGATCCTGCTCTGGCAGGGGACTTGGACTAGATGATCTCTAGAGGTCCCTTCCAACCTCTACCATTATGTGATTCTACGATTATGTGATTTTAGAAGGACCTTTTTGCAACAGGACAAGAAGTAATGATTTCAAACTCAAAGAGATTTAAATTTAGATTAGATATAAGAAAGAAATTTTTCACTATGAGGGTGACGAAACACTCAAACAGGTTTCCCAGAGAGGAGGTAGAAGCCTCATCCCTGGAAACATTCAAGGTCAGATTGAATGGGGCTCTGAGCAACTTGAGCTAGTTAAAGATGGCCCTGCTCACTGTGGGGGAATCGGACTAGATGACCTTTAATGTCCCATCCATCCCAATAATTCTCTGATTCTAAGGAACAGTCTGTGTATAAATGAAGCTGGGATTGAATTATGATCCAGTTTTCAAAATTACGAGGCCTAAAATATTCATTTACACAGAACTGCTCTGAGCATGTGGAGTCAGGCATCAGTTCACATTATTCTCATCAGGATCTTATTACAAGCGTGATTAAATATAAATGATTCTCTTCTTTCCTCTCTTGTCTACTTTAACTGCTATTTTTTTTCTCTCAAGAAACATGTAGAATTCTCATTTTGGTAAACAGCTGTTAAGCCAGCAGTTACAGAATCACAGAATGTTAAGATTTGGAAGGACCTCTGGAGATCATCTAGTCCAAACCCCCTGTCAGAGCAGGTTCGCCTACAACAGGTTGCACAGGATGGCTCCCAGATGGATCTTGAATATCTCCAGAGACGTAAACTCCACTATATCTCTGGGCAGCCTGTGCCAGTGCTCTGCCACTCTCAAAGTGAAGAAACTTCTCCTCAGGTTTAGATGGAATTTGCTGTGTCCAAATTTGAGCTTGCTACCTCTTGTTCTGTCACTGGGAACCACTGAAAAAAAGGCTGACTCCGTCCTCCTGACACCTATCCTTGAAGTATTTATAAGCATTCATCAGTCTCCTCCAGACTAAAAAGCCCCAAGTCCCTCAGTTTTTCTTCATAAGAGAGAGGTTCTAGTCCCCTTTTTTATGTCCTTTCTTGAACTGAGGAGCGCAGAAGTGGACACAGTGTTCCAGATATGGCCTCACCAGGGCAGAGTAGAGGGAGAGATTAACTTCTATTGACTGCTCACCACACTATTCTTAATGTACTCAAGTATCCATTGGCCTTCTTGACCACAAGGGGACCCTGCTGATTCATGGTCATTCTATTGTCTACCAGGATGTCCAGATTTTTCCACACAGAGCTGCTTTTCAGCAGGTCAGCCTCCAATCTGTACCCATACATGGGGTTATTCCTCCCTAGGTGCAGTACCCTACATTTGGCCCTGTTGAACTTAATAAGGTTATTCTTTGCCCAACTTTCCACCCTGTCCAAGTCACACTGGATGGCAGCGCAGTCTTCCGGTGTGTCGGTCACTCCTCCCAGTTTTGCACCATAAGCAAACTTGTTGAGGGTACATTCTATACCTTTGTTCAGGTCATCGATGAATATATTGAACAGGACTGGACACAGTACTGACCACTGGGGAACACCGCTTGTTATAGACCTCCAACTAAACTCTGTGCCTCTAATGATAACCCTCTGAACTCTGTCTTTCAGTCAATTTTCAATCCACCCCACTGCCCATTCACCTAACACACACTTTCTAAGCATACTATGAGGATGATATGGGAGACAAAAAAAACTGCTGAAGTCAACTGCTTTCCCCTCATCTACCCATCTAGTCATACCATCATAGAAGGTTATCAAATTAGTCAGATATGACTTCCCCTGGATGAATCCATGTTGGCTACTCCTGGTAACACTCTTTTCATCCACATGCTTTGAGATGGTTCCCAGAAGGAGCTGTTCCATCATCTTTCCAGGGATGGAGATGAAGGCTGACTGGCCTGCAGTTTCCTGGGTCTTCCTTCTTGCCCTTTATGAAGACTGGAGTGACACTACATTTCCTCTAGTCCTCAGGCACCTTGTCTGTTCTCCAGGACCTTTCAGATGATGGAGAGTGGCCCAGCAATGACTTCTGCCAGCTCCCTCAGCACTTCCAGGTGCATCTCATAAGGACTCATGTACTTGTGGATATGCATTTTACTCAATTGATCTCTAACTTGATCCTCCTAAACCAAGAGTTCTCCAGACTTTCCTCTAGTCTTTGCTGCTTCTAAATTCTCGGACTCCTGAAGGCTGGCCTGAGCAGTAAAGAATGAAAAACAAAGAAGTCATTCAGTAACTCCACCTTCTCTGCATCCTCTGTCACCATGGCACCCCTCTCATTCAACAGCTGGCTTACATTTCCTCTGGTTTTCCTTTTGCCTCTGATATACTTGAACAAACCTTTCCTGTTGATTTTGATGTCCCTTGACAGGTTTAATTTCAAGGAGGCCTTGTTTCTCCTGGTTTCATCCCTGTATATTCTTGCAGCATTTTTATAATCCTCCCAAGTGGTCAGTCCTTTCTTCCACTTACTGTAAACTTCCTTCTCCCACTTGAGATTTTTCAGAAGCTCCCTGCTCAACCATGCAGGTCCTCTCTTTGCAGTGCCTGATTTCTTGCTCTTAGGGATACATCAATCCTGAGCTTGGTGGAAATGGCATTTGAATATCAACCAGCTCTGGAGACCCTCTACCATCCAGAGCCCTAACCCATGGCATTTCTCCAAGCAGTTTCTTGAAGAGGGCAGAGTTACCCCTCCTGAAATCCAAGGTTGAAATCCTATCTGTTGTTTTGTACCTACTACCTATGATCTTGAACTATCTTCTCAGCCTGCCTATCTATCAGCCTGAACTATCTCTCTACAGGCAAGACTGCCCCCAATCTTATTGTCTTCCACCAGCCTCTCTCTGTCAATACTATGTCCAGTAGTACACCTCTCCTGGTTGTCTCCTCCACCATCTCAGTCAAAAAGTTTTTATCAATACACTGGAGGAATCTCCCGGACTGTACATGTCTGGCTGTGTGGCCTTCCCAGCAGATATTAGGGTGATTAAAGTCCTCCATAGAACCAAGGTCTGTGGTTGTGAGGCTACTTCTAGCTCTTTGTAGAAGACCTCATCAACTTCGCATTCTGATCAGTAGGAAAGTCTTGCAATTTCAGGTATTAGATATAAGACATGCACAAAGATAAATATTTTATTACTCGAATTGAAATTTCTATGTACTAAAGATATGCATATTGACATTTCTTCTGCAGATTTTTCATGCATTTTCTGTATATCAGAAGTAGAATGATCTAAATATTGAAAGTATAAAAAGGGTAAGATAACATATATATCTCTTTTAAAATGCATTGGAATAGGTAACAGTGTACAGTGCTTATACAGAATTTGCCTGCAACTGAAGACCCCTTAAGAATCGCATATTACAACATGCAGAGTCTCATTTTCCATAGAAATTGGTATTGAACGATATTCTGTAATTATTTGCCAAATCACCTAATGGCAAGTAACTTGCTCACTACACATCCCTTAAGACAGCAAGCATCCGAATGACATGACACAGAAAACATCATTGGCTGGCCTAACCATGGAAGGTAGGTATCTGATATTAGAAAACAAGGGGTTTTTGAACAAGGAGAATTTAAAAAGTAAAGAAAAATCTCAACAAAAACAATTAAAACAAAACATAAAATGAGTGATACTAGACTATATATTTAACAAGGTACATTCTAGCATGACTCAAAGCTTACTTCACTCAACCAAATTTACGTTCCATACCACCTCGGTCACAGAAATGAAGTACATTCACTGTTTCAATAGTGTATTTATAAACTCCAGTTAGGGATTTCCCATGAAAACTATACATTAAATTACCCTAAAAATGTTTAATAATGTCTGGTGCATTTATTGAACCATTAACAGTGATTTTAGTTTTCATAAAATAAAGGAATATGTATATGGCTTCCACAATCCATATAATTTATAACGAGGTATTCTGAAGGACTTACACAATGTATTTTCTTAGCTGTTATTCATTACCAGTTATATCCTAATCACCTATCAAGATTGTTTCAAGAGTGACTAATGATCAACAAATGATAATGATCCTGCTGGCAAGATGAAAACTTAAAGTCTGCGTACAAGCAGAAGCATGTAACTATTACTCCAAGGAGAGCTGAAAAAATGAACTTGCTGTTCAAAAGTATTGAGCAAGTGTTCTCAGAGAAAATACCATGCACGTGCATATTTGTGATATGGTCACTCCACTAAAATACAAAACCAGCATCAACTACAACCCTTACTAATGATTACAAAAGCTTCTGATGCACTTGGAAATTTACCATAAAATCCACAGGACCATTAAACTGTTAAATCATTAACCATTAAAACCATCTTAACAAAAAACTGGTTTAATCTTTATATTATGTCCAGATTGTAATGCTAATTTGGAACAGAAAAGAACGAGAGTACAGAAAAGAACGAGGGTACAGATAATAAATTATCTTAATACATCTTTCTCAGTAGTGTGGCAGGGTGAGAGATGTGTAAGAGAGGTAGAGAGGAATAAAGAAAAAAGGAATGGTAGTGAAATAATCCAATGTTGAGACATTTTCAAGTGCAAAAGCTTGACAATGTGATCATGTCTTGGTGAGAAGTTGGGCTCTCTATCAGTTAGGAAGAACTCAATGATCAACCTACAGGCTTAATTGTCTTAGTTTGGTTCTACTTGCCATCTTGGATTTACTTTACAAAAGTCATTTCAGAAGTAACAGCTTGAAAAGATGATGTCAGCTCCTTGCTCACAATTTAGCTTATGATATAGTCCACCCAGTAACATAAACAAGCAGAGCAAGGCTCACTCTTTTAGTAAATAGAACATATATGTCAAAAAGTAAACTTCAAAATCAGTACATTTAATCTGTTTTAAAGAACGAGGACTACATACTAAAAGATGTTTACCCTTTAAATCATGGTTGTTTGAGTTCGCCATCCGTACAAAACTTTATTAAAACAAATGTTAAACACCACTATTTAGAAAAAAAAAACCCTAAATATTTTCTAACAGAGTTAAACAACAGCAAAACTTCAATTGACTTGACATATGTATCAAAACCTTTCACACAGTTGTGACCTATAGCTTTTACTCATTAGGATCTAGCTATGCAGTGTCTAGATTAAGAAAGCAAAACATAAGAGGAGAGAGTCTAGAGAGCTGTGACTGTTCAGCCTGGAGAAAGGAATGTATAGGGGGAACTTAGTCATTTGTATGAATACCTCATGAGGGAGACAAAGAAAAAGGAGCCAGTGGTGCCTAGTGACAGGATGAAAGACAATGGAGAAAAAGAGATTCAGAAAATTTAATTTAAATGTAAGAAAACACTTGTTTGTGTGTTTGTTTTCTTTGAGGATGATCAAACAATGGAACAAATTGCCCAGGAAGATAGTGGAGTCTCCATCCTTAGATAATCAAAACCTGACTGGATAAGGCCCTGGGCAACTGGCTGTAGGGGATCCTGAACAACCTGCTTTGTCTCTCCCTGCTCTATGCAAGAGGTTGGACTTGACCATCTCAGAAACACCTTCTAGCCTCAGATGTTATGTGTGACTGTTTGAAAGCCACTCATCTATCAGTCCATCACTGTTCTTAATGGCAAACTAGAATCCTGAGATGGAAGTCACATGATGTTTCCAAAAAAGAAAGGACTTCTAGATGAAAATGTAGGTTTGCAAAAGGTGAGGATTGTAGGTGCTTAGAGACGTTTATTTAAATGTCTTTGCTAAAGACCTTATTGCCCTCTCATATCTTCATGGTTTTGTACTTTTTTATTCTTTCCTTAATAAAGGTTCCTAGCTAATTATTCAGTTCAAACGTTTTATACTACACCATAATAATGCTTTTAAAAGTTCGCATTGACTCACTTGTATGACTTTTTTTTTTTAAATAGACATCTAATTTTATTGTAATTTTCCTTCTAAATATCATTTCTTCCTCTCTTCGTTTTCTTCAGACATCAACTAGGCGGGTTTTTTTGGTTGATTTTAAGCAAGATAGTCTTGAAAGGCCATGTTTTACAGGCTCTACAAGAGTTACATCCTTTAAAGCAGCGTTCAAATTAGATAGTTGCTAAACTGGGACAATTATATGCTTGGTTACTTACTGATCTGAGTAAAAAAAGATGGGGTAATTTTTACACTATAAGTGAAAATGTTGAATACTCAACCTATTTCTGCTACTTCATTTAACAGTAACGAATTTTCACAACCAGAATAATTCATTCTTATAAAATGTCATTCTATTAATTAAGAAAAATTATAATTTTCAATGTCAGAACAAAGCAAATACCACAAATTAATCAAAGATTACTAATAAATCTTTCACACACTAGTATTTCACGCACGTACACACAAAGATAATTTTTTATTCATTATTTAGAGGGGAACTAAGGAAACACTTCACTAAAGCTTTCCTTGAGATTTCAGTGAATATTCCTCTCTGCCTTTTTTTCAAGATTAGTGATACTTCTAATTACTTTTTTTGTAGACTTAAAGCATAGTTGGAGGGTTTAGAGGTGGCAGTGTTCTAGATCACAGAAAACTATATTCAAATACACTTTAACTTAGCAAGGTCACAAATTATTTTTTGGTAAAAGTATGAAATACATCACTCTTAATTTTTTTATTGATTCTTTCTGATTGTTAAAAAGCAAAATTTCATGACTGTGAGTTTTTATAAAGAGTCACTGCAACTTGGTTATAAAAAGCTTATTTTTTCACACTGAATATTATACTTAAAATACAAATATTATATCCTTTTATCACACTTCCAAGACAGTAGTTTCTATAACTTCCAGTGCTCTGCATGAAGACTTATGTTTACCTCAAACCACAGAGAAGAGAGAGCTTATTTATTGCCATACTACTGAAAGAAAACTGGACAGGCATTTAGCAATTCATTATTTGATCAATTTCTTCATGCCCTTCTTGAAATAACAAACAGATGCCTCTGGCCAAGTCTACTGAGAAATATTTATTCAATCCATTATATCATTTCAGGTAGAGATAGACTTTTCTCAGCAGTGCACAGTGACAGAATGACAAGTAAAAGGCACAAACTGAAATGTAGGAAATTCCAGACAAACATAAAAAAAGCTCTTTTACTGTGAAGGTGGTCAAGCACAGGAACAGATTGCCCAAGGAGGTTGTCGAGTATCCATCCCTGGAGATGATGAGAACACAACTGAACAAGGCCCTGGGCAATCTACTCTAGCTGACCCTCCTCTGTGCAGGAGTTTGGGCTTGACCATCCTGGAGGTGCCTTCCAGCCTTGCTCATTCTTTGAGAGTGTACTTCTGTGATAAAATATCTCCATTTTGGAAAACTGAATGCATTGTAGCTCTTCTAAGGTAATGGACGTATATGATATTATTATTTCCCTTGGCTTAAGATGTCTAGAATAAAACTGAATTCAAGGTAACTTTTCCCATTATTGATTGAAACAAACAGACACCTCTGGAGGCATGCAAGACAGGTTATGTAAATTGTTCCATTTTAGGATGGAGTATTCTGTTCTCTAGCAGGGATTCATGTTCTGATTTTTGTTTACAGAAAGTGACATCACAGAAATAGTTCTGAATATAAAGCTATGTATTCTGTCAGTTTCTGTGAAAGGAGTGAAGCCACAAAAGGAACATTTTTTTATTATCTACTCATGCAGATATAAAATTTAAAAAACCTACAAGAACAGAAGTCAAGACCTAAAAAATCAGTTTTTGTCAAGAAAGGAAAAGTACAATGCTAGTTTTAAAAAGAATCATTATCCTTTCTGTTTCTTTGTTAGGTCAAAAGTGTTGCCACACAAAAATGTGCCAGCTGTACCAGGAGCATGGATCTTGGCCTGGGATCACTTGTAATCTCTGAAAAAACACCATCTTCTTATTCATTGAAAGCTTGCAATGAGTCAATGTTTCTGAAACAGAATTTTTCCTAGTATTTCCTTTCCTTACAATCAAAGTTTGAGTTATTATGGCAATGTTCTACCAGTTTCTACTGCCACTGAAGACTAACATCCTCACTAATCACCTTATCATGTAGCATTCTCCTCCCTTCCTCCCTCCCTTCCTTCCTTCCTAGTGCTGGTTGCTCACAGCATGGTGTCAGATGAAATGGATTGATCCAGTATTATAAAGCAGTCAGCTAGGATCTAAACTTCTCACAGTCACCATTTGCACACATTAACACAGGTATTTGTGGAGTTTTGAAGCAGTGAATTAAACAGTAGCCCCAAAGAGAAATTACACTGAGAAGTGGCAGAGATTATTCACATGATCTATAATCAAATTATGTGTAATAGGTAGAATTACTGGTGCTTTATTCACACAAATACCTTATAATGGGATAAGGATACATCTGGGAACACCTAGGGATCAAATCTGGGGACTTCTCAAAAAAAAAAAAGGTCATACAAACCTCACTAACTCCTGAGACTCCGCAGAGACTGGCTCAACACAGCTTGATGTACAGGATAAAGACAGCAGATTAACCTCAAGCTGTGACTCAACTCTCCCAATGTGTGACTAACTCCTGATTGGAGGACGTATTGCCAGATTGATCTCCTTACCTTGGGGAAATCATGAGCTATTTGCATTCTCTAATTTCAATGGTTTTTATTTTCAGAAGTTTAAAGATAGAAAAAACTCCTAATAACATTTCCCAGTAAATTGCTTGATTAAACTAAAAATGTCAAAATTTGTTTCACCTTACTCTTATACTACCTTATTTTCACTGCATTAAATGGACATTTAAGGACATATCAATTCTTTTTCTTCATCTTTTTCATGCATGAGGTTGCATATATAGATATTAGAATTTTTAGATATTAGAAATTACCTATGCATACTATGGTTGATTGAGTTATCAGTCCCAAATTAAATCTTTGAGTTACCCCTTGAAATATGTGAAAGAATTAGAAATCTAAAGAGATCACAAGAAGGGTTCAGTAAGGGAGTGGTTTTTTTTCAAGTTTTTGCACAGAAGATTTTGAGACAGGCTTGTGTGCACAAGAAAAAAAAGAAAAACAAAATACTTAATTAAACAGAGAAATAGACATACCAGCTACATGCCAAGTACTCGCTACCTGTTTGACTACACATAAAATTGAAATAATTATGGAAATATACGGAAAGGTACTGAATTTGTCTTTTTCCTTAAAATCTGAGGAACAATTTTAATGTATTCTGTTAATCCTGAGCTATTGCACAATTTCCTGAAATATAGATTTCTTTTTCCAGTTACCTCAGATAAACTTCTGAAAAAGCTGGCTCAGTAATAAGTAGATGCAACAGTCAACATACAAATTGCTAGCTAAAAAAAAGTATCTGACTCTTCCTGCTTTTCATTCAGAGATGAATAGGGTATTTACCACATTGGTATAGTGTGCTAGGAACATACCTTCCACAGTTCTCCCCAGAAGAAAATGAGTAGCCTCACAGCTGGTGTGTATGTGGGAAAGGAAGCAGAGAATTTCAGCACAAAGAACTGACAGTACACTACTAGACTCAGCCCTGGACTCATGTATGGAGACACCTCAACAGAAAACTGGACCTCTCCAAGTTTCAGGTATGCAAGTATGATAAAAAATGCTTCTCTGAGCGTTTGTGAGTCGTGTTTTCTCACATTTTACCTTGGGCAGCTGGTGATCAGGTTCTAGAAATGCTGCCATAAAGATGGATGAGGAATTTTTTACTGCCTTAAGAGGGGCAAATCAGTACCTAGGTTGAAATGCGTAGCATAGGCAAGGACTCAAAATAAGCACAAATATTAATATCTGAGAAGGCTGTTAGAAAAAGATAAAGCAGGATTTTGATTTTTAGAATAGTTATTAAGACATTTGGATGACATAATTTTATACAGAAGTAAAAACCCATTACAAGCAACCATTGAATTAAATGACATTGTCATTCCAGTATCCTTGTTGACTCAAAAATCTTCCCTTGTCCTTCCAGAATAGGAATAGATTAACTATTTGGCAACAGAATTAGCCAAATCCATAAATAAAAATGTGTATATGGGGGACAAGTACTCTTATGATCCCTTGAAACAGAATTTAATTATGGAAAAAAACTATAGAACAACTTGACTATGTTCCTGATACACCAGTCCAGGAGTCACTCTAACCACAGTTTCCAAAGAACTGATTCATTTCACTACTGTGAATCACATACAAAGCAATCAGAAAATTAAGCAGCTTGGAAAAAAACCACTTTGTGTGTCAGCAAAGACATATAGTTAGTTTTAGAAGTATCAAAATTACATATTATGTATAGGTACAATATATATGTGTGTCTTTGGTCAGATTAGAAGGATCATTCTCTTGGAAGGAAAGTAGAACTAAAAATATTTCATGTTAGTTGCGTCTTCTATTAATAAGTGGTGTGCTGTTTCTGTCTATAACATCTCAAAAAGTACTGTGTTACTTGTCAGCAGTTATAGTCTGCTTGTGACTTAACAGCATAAATATGTTAAAGTTGAAATTTGAAGGGCAAAATTGGATGATCTCAGCTGTATGGAGCACTATATTTTTTAGCACTCTTTTTTTTTTTAAATCAGTTCAGGTGTACTGATTTACACCTCAGAATTTGACCTTCTATCTTTGGAACAGAGATGACACAAAGAATAACTCCTGAAGAGGAGAAGTATGATTTTCTGATACAATAATCTTCTGATAACATTTGGGATGAAAAACAAATATGCTGTATTTCTGTCTCTGCTACAAACTCAGGTCACTTAATCTCCTTGGTTGAGACTCACTTCCACTCTGCAAGATATATGTATCCTCTGAGACTGAGCTTAGGAAGTTAGTGACGCACACACCTGAGTGAATTTGCTCTCTTAGTTCCTTGTATGAAAATCTGGAATAGTAGTTTCTCTATCTGCAAGAGGTCGATGCATTTTAATAATATTTTTGATCCTTCACACATTGCAATGTGGAAACTCTATACATAGCTTTCGTTGTGCAACATTAGCAGCAGTTAAGCTCCAAAACCATGTGAATATGACTGATCTGTATATCTGATTCATTTATTTCAGTGTAAGTAGTAGTATGAAATATCCTTTAATTAAATTAATTTAACTTGAGCTTGCTTTGTCTATGCATACAAGCATACTACTCAGAACATTTTTAGTACTCTATACATGAAATCTTTGGCATTGTGCAGCTAACAAAATGCAGTAACTCTCATGCATACTTTTCAGGCTGAAGTGATACAATTCAGTATGTTTCTCTGTTCATGCTGAAGCATTGCTTGAACTATTGTGACTTGATGAACTTTAAATATTCCTCGTCTTCTTTAAGAACAATTCAAGGCCATCAGATAATGTGGCTCCCATTCATTTTGCAACAAAGCGTGTAGCTCAGTAGCAGAGAGGGAAGATTTAGCACAAGAAACACTTTTAACATTCTTTAGAAGTACTAGAAGCCCACTACTGATATTTCCCTGAAATGAATGTTCTGTCTTTATTCATTATTCACTCCTTTTCCTTTTAACTGAAATCATTTTGGAGTGGTGCGTGCATGGGGAATAATAAAAAGAAAAGACAATCTTCCCTTGGTAGGTCTTATTTCGTCACTGACAGACATTGACTCAACTCTTTTTGTTACGCAGTCTGATAGATTCCATTTGATATTAACAGGATTTTTGCTTTATCCTTGTCAGGAAACTTTCTTGATTCTAAATTCTTAACACTCCCCATTGAAAGGAATTCTGTAACCTTATTTTTCATACAAACAAAATATTTATACTGTATTATATATTTTTCAATGTATAAAGTTATTCTTTTGCCTTCGTATTGCAGAAAGTTTCCTTATCTACTAAACCTAGAACCACCATATCCAGTTTTCATTGTATTATTTTAGAGAGTTCATAGAGTCAGAGCAAAATTTAAGTTCCACTGTCACCATCTCTGGGAAACAAGTTCTTGTGTTAAAACACTCCTATGTTCAGGACTGTTTCTTACATCCAACCAAAATATTCCCTTTTGCAAGCTGTGTCCCTTGCCCTCTGTCTTGTTGCTGTGTACCTCTGAGTGAGCTTGGCACTGTATTTTCTAGAATGAAAATTGGGTAAATGAAAACTACAGTTAGATTCCCCTTCTGTTCTTCACAATAAACAAACTCATTTCCCTCAGTCCCTTATTGTACTTTTGTATCCTGAACAGAATCAAAACAATCATGCAAGTAATTTTGATCACATAATAGTAACACCACCACGGATAGATTATCTAATGGAAAACTAGTTGCAGATGTGTAATCTGTTACGCATACATGCATATACACGTGCACATACACACACACAAACACTTTCAGTGAAACACTGCACTGTAAAAGGAATTTTCAATGACAATAAATCAAGAATGTGTGCATGGTCAGATCACTGAAGAAAGATATATTAGAATACACTGGGACTAGCAGAAAGTCTGGAAAACTTTACCAGGACAAAGTATCTTAAAAAAATGTTAAAACACATCTGAGAAATAAGAATTGTGATACGAAGGAAATATACCTTCGTTGATTCTGAAGTCATGGAGCTACATATGGAAATAATATCAGAAAACTGTATTGTGAAGAGTATAGAATTTCTGTACTTACAGGAGCTGGTTTGCGAAAATCTCTCAAGTAAGTATATAATAAATTGAAGTTTCCCAAAACTGATAAAGTAGATCAAATTGTCTTTAGTTTGTTTATATGAGATTACAGCCTGGCACACAGCTAGTCTTCACTATAGCAAGAGTGCAGCGTTGACTCATGTTGAACCTGTCGTTCAGCAAGACCCTGAATTTCTCTTTAACAAAGCCTCAGCCTGTGAGTTCATTGCCCATAATATATTGATGTTTTATCGCCAGTGCAGAACCTGACATTCACTTTTGTTGGAATCCATGAGGCTTCTGTTGGTTCATGCCTCTGGCTTGTAGGGATCTTTCTGAACATAAGTCTTGGTACCCAGCACATTGATCTTTCATACCAGTCTGCCCAGTTTAATTAATTTTTGTGCTATTAAACTCAAAAGGTCAACATATAATCCTTCCTAGACTATAGGACAATTTAAAACATTAACTAGACCTACACTTTACCTTGACTATAGCTAAGAGTGAGCACTAGTTGTGGCTTTTTCATATTATTATATATTCTCAGCAAGATCTTATAGATATAAAATTTAGTTAAAATATTTCTTGTGTTTATGTTGCTAGATCCAAAGGAGAGTAACCTAAATAACAATAGAAAAAGAGGTAAAATACTGGTTTCCTAGAAAGAAAAAAAAAAACCTCAAAAACCCTACACCGAACTTAAAAGCCACGTTAGGAAAGTTTGACTGAAATATTCATCAACGATTTAGATGAGGGAATTGAGTGTATTATCATCAAGTTTGCTGATGACACTAAACTGGGAGGAGTGGTTGACACGCCAGAAGGCTGTGCTGCCATCCAGAGAGACCTGGACAGACTGGAGAGTTGGGCAGGGAATAACTTGGTGAAATACAACAAGGGAAAGTGTAGGGTCCTACATCTGGGGAGGAACAACCCCAGGTTCCAGTATAGGTTGGGGAACGACCTGTTAGAGAGCAGTGTAGGGGAAAGGGACCTGGGGCTCCTAGTGGACAGCAGGATGACCATGAGCCAGCACTGTGCCCTTGTGGCCAGGAAGGCCAATGACATCCTGGGATGTATTAGAAGCGGGTAGCTAGTAGGTCGAGAGAGGTCTTCTTGCCCCTCTACTCTGCCCTGGCGAGACCACATCTGGAATATTGTGTCCAGTTCTGTGCCCCTCAGCTCAAGAGAGACAGGGAACTGCTTGAGAGAGTCCAGCGCAGGGCCACAGAGATGCTGAAGGGAGTGGAACATCTCCCTTGTGAGGAAAGGCTGAGGGAGCTGGATCTCTTTAGTTTGGAGAAGAGGAGACTAAGGGGTGACCTTATTAGTGTTTATAAATATATAAAGGGGGAGTGTCACGAGGATGGAGCCAGGCTTTTCTCGGTGGCAAACAATGATAGGACAAGGGGTGATGGAATCAAGCTGGAACACAAGAGGTTCCACTTAAATTTGAGAAGAAACTTCTTCTCAGTGAGGATGATAGAGCCCTGGCACAGGCTGCCCAGGGAGGTTGTGGAGTCTCCTTCTCTGGAGACATTCAAAACCCACCTGGACGCCTTCCTGTGTAACATCATCTAGGTGATCCTGATCTGGCAAGGGGATTGGACTAGATGATCTTTTGAGGTCCCTTCCAACCTCTAGCATACTGTGATACTGTGAAATGGTGCTAAATAATGACTGACTAATAGAACAGAGATATATGATTTGTTATGACATTCATAACAAATAAATTATTTATTTTGTAGAATTAGTCATATCCTACAGTACAACATGAGCTGACATAAAAAAAGGACATGTCTGATGATTGGGGATTTTTTTTTTCTCTAAACTTGGAATTATAATGAACTTTTTGACTGAAAATCTCAAGCCTAAGGTACAAAGAAAGACCTAGCTTTTATCTTTGCTTGTAAGTTCCTGATAAGCTACCATTCAAACAAGTTGCAATCTGCTCTTTAAAAAAATAAAAATAAAAATAAAAATACATCACATGATGAGCTGCTATATTTAAATGAGTTAATTTTCCTCAACAATAAATTTCCTTATGTCCAAACTTGGTGTTATATTCAAGCATCCTCTACATGAGAAGGAATTTGAGACTCTGGGATTAGAATCCAAATGAAATTAAGCTTTACATGATTTATTTACACTAGAGCCAGATTTTCCACTGGAGCTGACAGTGAACTCCACAGATATTATAGGAAAGGGAAGTGTTCAATTTTTTAAATTTTTATTTCAGAGTAAGCACAACCAATCGAATTTGCTTTTTATCTAAGTGCAACTGCCTCTTACCAAGCTAAAGGAATTCCCTTTGAAAATTTATTTTCATGGAAGTAAGTCTAAAAAAATTGAACTGTTAAGTGGTCACCATTCTGATAGAGGATGACTAGATCATTGGCTGATTCCCATCCATGTGCCTACTGAAGCCTGATGCTTCAGATTAGACTACTTTCCCTGATTTAGAATATCTATACATGCTCTTCTCCAGTAGGAAATTCGTTCAATAATTCAGAGAGGTATGATATACTGGTTTTCCTAATGTGACTTCAGAAGTGTAAGTAAATACTTTTACAATTAATGTACTAGTCATCCTTTTTATGAGAAATGTTTTCAGGGTGATATTATACATGGGAATAAGCAGTTAAAATTTATATAACTTGTATAACCCCAAGAGCAAGTGAAAGCAAATACTCATAAGCAGTAATAAAATGCAGATATTCCTATACCTCCAGCTTAGTCTTTCTTTGCCTGTTGAAAGGGATCTGCTGCACTTTGTATGTCAGGCTTTCCTTTCTTCCCACAGCTCCTGGCAGAAGCAGCAAATTTTCAGTCAGGTTTATTGAAAGGAACAAATAAACAAATTTCATTTTATCACTTTCTAACCCAGTGGGTCAAGGATCATCCCTATCATGTGGAACTCCTGTAGATATCTATTGTTAAGGTATGTTCTACTATAAAATATATTACTTTTAAAGGAAGTAAATAATTTTGAATACCAAACAGTGGAGTCTTCTCTAATTCCTGCAGGTTTGGGGCTATAGTTGTAATTCAAAAGGTAAGCAAACAGTCATGAGAAAATGGACAAGGCTGTGTACTCAGAATAAAGCTGGCACCGTCCTTAAGACACACACAGAGATTTTGGAGCCTTGCACCAGGCTTCAGACTTGGACAGACCAATTCCCAAAACTGTCATCCTTAGAATCATAGAATTGTTTTGTTTGGAAAAGACCTTTAAGATCATCAAATCCAGCTGTTAACCTAGCAATTCCAAGCCTGTCACTAAACCATGTCGCTGAGTGTCACATCTACACGTCTTTTAAATACCTCTATGGATGGTGACTCAACCACTGCCCTGGGCAGCCTGTTTCAGTGATTAACAACCCTTTTGATCAAGAAGTTTGTCCTAATATCCAGTCTAAACCTCCCCTTGTTCAACTTGAGCCTATTTTGTCTTGCCCTATCACTTGTTACTTGGGAGAAGAGACCCACCTCCGCCTTGCTACAACCTCCTTTCAGGTAGTTTTCGAGAGCGATAAGGTGTCCTCTCAGTCTCCTCTTCTCCAGACTAAAAAACTCCATTTCTCTCAGCCACTACTCCTAAGACTCATGCTCTGAACTCTTCACTCACTTCATTGACCTTTGGAAACTCTCCAGCACCTCGATGTCTTTCTTGTAGTGAGAGATCCAAAACTGAACACAGTATTCGAGGTGCAGCCTCATCAGTGTGACACTGATGAGGTACAGGGGGACAATCACTTTCCTAGTCCTATTGGTAACACTATTTCCAATCCAGTCCAGGATGTTATTGGTTCTTGGACACCTGGACACATTGGTGACTCATATCTTGCCAACTGTTTATCAACACCCCCAGGTCCTTCTCCACCAGGCAGTTTTCCAGCCACTCTTCCCTGTGTCTATAGTGTTCCCTGAGGCTGTTGTAAATGAAGGGTAGAATCTGACACTTGGTCTTGTTGAAACTCATACAATTGGCCTTGACTCACTGATCCAACCTGTCTAGTTCCTCCATAGAGCCTTTTACTCTCAAGCAGATCAACACTCCCGCCTAGCTTCATGTTACCTGCAAATTTACTGAGGATGCACTTGATTCCCTCATCCAGATTATTGATAAAGATATTAAACAGAATTTGCTGCAATATTGAGCCCTAATGAATACCACCTGTGACTGGCCACAAGCTGGATTTAGCTCCATTCACCACCACTCTTTTGGCCTGGCCATCGAAACAGTTTTTCACCAGTCACAAAGTATGCCTGTTCAAGCCATGAGCAGCCAGTTTCTTCAGGAGAATGTTGTAGAAAACAGTGTCAAAGACTTTACTAAAGTCCAGGTAGACAACATCCACAGCCTTTCCCTCAACCATTAGGTGAGTCACCTGATCATAGGGGGAGATCATGTTGGTCAGGCAGGACCTGCCTTTCATGAATTCATGTTGGCTGGGCCTGATCACCTGGTTGTACTGTACATACCATGTGATGACTCTCAGGATGATTTTCTCCAGAACCTTCCCCGGCACCACGGTCAGACTGACAGACTTGTAGCTCCCTGAATCCTCCTTCCAGCCCTTTTTGTATATGCATGTCACATCTGCTAACCTCCAGTCCACTGGGACCTCCACAGTTAACCAGGACTGTTAGTAAATGATGGAAAGTGGCTTGAGGCGCACTTACTTCCACCAGCTCTCTCAGTAACCTTGGGTGGATTCCATCCAGTCTCAAATATTTGTGTGCATCTAAGTGGAGCAGCAGGTTGCTGACTGTTTCCCTTTGGATTATGGGGGCTTCATTCTCCTCCACGTCCCTGTCTTTCAGCTCAGGGGGCTGAGTAGCTGGAGAACAACTGGCCTTACAATTAAAGATGGGCAAAGAAGGCCATAAGTACCTCAGCCTTTTCCCCATCCTTTGTTACTATGATTTCTGCCTCATCCAGTAAAAGACAGAGATTCTCCTTAGCCCTCATCTCTGTTCCTTACATTTGTTCAGCTTTATTGACAGTGGTGACCTTGGATGCATTCTTAATTAGGCATTAATTAGACCTACTCTGAGCATAATAAAATGGCACTGTGATAAATTTGTAAGTAACATCCTCCTCAGGCTGAAGCTCAAAATGCTGGCAACACCAGTTAATGGGAACAGATGTTAGGAGCAGAAGAATCTGATGGGGGTGGGGGAAGAAGAAAAAAAGCACTCAATGAAACTGGGCCACAGGCTTGTCGTATTTTAAAAATATCTTGTCACCTCATGCACCATTTTAATGTTGCTTTTCTAAAAAAAGGTTCTTTCAAACACAGTTTTCTGGGATTTTTTTATGTCAACTATTCACTTTCCTGTGAATCTACTGTGGGTTAGAGTTTCAGTATGGTTCTCCCTTCTGCAGCTGGGGCACCAGAGGATGAGTCAACATAGTCTTGAGAGACACTCTTTAGCTATGTTGAATTAAAGATCTCTCAGCCTCTTTTTCACTGTGTCACAAACCACACACAGTGTCTGTGTGATATTATTTTTCTCTTGTTTACATGGGTACAGCAACTATTCAATAATTCATAATCATGTAGGAAATTATGTTTTATGATGTTGGAGAAGTGTTCATTTCATGCAGTCAGAATAATCTCTTCTGTCACTGTCTTTTATGAATCCAGGTAAATTACAGAAATATGTAAAAGGTACAATTCACAGTATACAGTATTATACACTATATTTAATATAGTAATATATAATGAATGACATATAATGTAAAATATATGCTATTCTGTATGCAATATAATTATAATATAACATATAAAATGGGATTCCATATGATATCTGTACTGAGTCAGTGTATTGGGTTGGCTCAGCCGGATT
>NW_009725439.1:0-1180 GCF_000703405.1 Apaloderma vittatum
AAGGATCTCAAAACCTTGTTTCTCTCCTTTCTGTGTTTTCACTAGTGTCTGATGGAAAACATAGCGTTATGCTGGGCGGCCTCTTGCTGTCTTCTAGCAAAGAGGTTTTGGCCATCTCATTGGTTTCCCCAGACAGGGAAACTGGATAATGCTGGTGCTTTCCAGTTGGGTAATAATGGTGGAGGAGGTGAGGAGATAACTCTGTTCCAAAGGAAGTGTGCTAGCAGCCAGGAATGTTAAGCCTGAACTCAAGGCTGCACTGTTGCTGTAAACATGCCCAGAATATTCTCTGCAGTAATTAACTTTTATAGTAGAAAGCATTAAAAACTTGGGCGCTTTGAGCTAAGTGCTGGATACTGTACAGACAGAGGAAAGACGCTGCATAAAAAGGAGTGAAGTAGACTGCCTGTCCCTCTTGCTTTGCTTAGAGGCCAGATGGCAGCAGTGTCGCATCTGGGGGTGGCATGGGAGAGAGTCTCAGAAGGTCATTGTCTCTCCTTCTGGAACAGCACAGCAATACAGTAAAATAGTCCCTCAGCTGTGAGAGCAGCTGGAGGTCTCTTTATGCTGGGCTAGATGGGCTGGACTGGTTTCTTCTTCTGGACTCATTTTAATTGCTCACGGGACTAAAAGGACTTAGGCTATAACGGCTCTTTCAATTGGCAGTCCTGTTTGTTCCTTGGTCTTCTCAAGGACTCTGAAAATGTCATAAAACAAGTGGCCTGCGTGTCTCTCTTTAGGTTTGCTGCCCAGGCAGAGCCCCAGGAAGACGTGTCCCCGCTGGGTGAGCCTCGCCCCGGGGCGGCTGGGTCGGCTCCTCAGGGCACGTCTGACGGCAGTGCTACTTCCCCCAGATATGTACTTTTCCTGGCGAGAAGCTGGCACGGACTGAGAGGCTGTTTTGATAATGTGACAAATGAGCGAGTGAACTGTGCTCTTTGTAACTTAAGCTGGTTCCCGTGACAACACGATTTACTCTGGCTTTCATTCATCCAAACCAAAGTGTGAATGTGCAGCATAAAAAGCACTTTTCTTTTGAGGGTTGGTTTTTTTTTGTCTGGAGAAGCCTCTGACTGTAGAACTGAGTGGGACAGGACATGATCTAAAGTGACTTGGAGAATCTTACCAATTACAGTAACTACACTACACACTGTTAAAAATGTCCCGTGCTCCCTAGTCT
>NW_009725439.1:1429-2822 GCF_000703405.1 Apaloderma vittatum
CAGGGGCATTTCAAAAGCGTGCAAATGACTCGTACACAGTTCTCATCAGCTTCAGACTCCAGGCGATAATGTAGCTGAAACAGCTTTGTTTTCCTTCCAGAGCCTGGTGTTAATTGTTAGTTATTTCGTCCATACTGGCCTTGCCAATGTCTTGTCTGAGCCTTTCATGCTCGTGCCGTAATTGTGTTGGAGGTGCTGGTTTTCTCAGCGTAAGCCAGCTGCACGTGGAATCTTTGTTTCTGGTGTCACTGAAGAAACAAAAGTAGAATAGTATGTTCCAGTATCCATAGATCAGAGAAATGAAGGAATTAGGAAAGGACACATTGACCCTTGACTCTGAAAATGTATCTTCTCTCCTAACCACGTAGGAATGATTTATATCAATCCCTGGATTACGGGGTACTTCTCCTGCCTTTCAGTGACCTTAACTGAGGAGGCCCTGGGAGAGAGGAAGGAACAAAGAGAAATCCTGAAGCAGCAAGGGGCGAAGGTTGTGTTGCCCAAGGGTTTTTAATGTCTTCCTTTTTGTAGCCTGTGCATTTAGCATCCTTTCCAAGAGGAGCTTTTTTTTAGTGTCTTCAATATTTGATCTGCCTTTGCCATATTTTTCCCCGTACCACTTGCTTTCTTCACACTTGACCGAATGGCTTTCAGCAAACCACTTCCAGTTACTGTCAGAAAAGCCATCCGTAGTCCTCATGAGTTTATAATCTTGGCTTTGGCATCAGTATTGTGCAAACAGTTAAAACCAAACCAAACTATAGGAAGGATATAGGAGTAAGCTGGCCAGCCTGTTGACGTTTCCTCCTCGTGTCACTACTTCTCTGTTCTTCTTCTAAAAAGCACCTTTGGTCATTGGACTTTCTGGCTTTGGGAGTGTTCTTTGGTGGCTCTTGGACAGTCAATTGTAATGATAAATCTTACCTGAAAACCATGTGTTCTGGCACGTAAATTTGAAGAAAAACGAGTTAACATTCCCCGGTTGGCGCGCTTAAATGCCGTGGCACGCGCGTGCAATGTGAAAGTGGTACTGACAGAGGACGATGTGCGTACAATGGAAGTGCTGCTCTTGAACCACTTCGACTGGAATCTGTGTCTGCCCACGCCCGCACACTACATCGACTACTATCTCTGTGAGTGTGTCAGCAAGGACGACCTGCACAACGGCCGGCCAATCGCCTCCGCAAGCAAAGTCAGAGATTTTTCTGGAGAAATACGGGTATTATTTCCTTGATTGCTCAGTGAAAGGTAAGTGGCTTCGTTTTATGCCAGAACGATCTCCCGTTTGTCAAAAGGAAAAATCTGAATGAAGTAAGGGCTTTTAAAACCTGTCAGAATACGTTTTTGCGCAAAATTCTGTGCAGAACGGTTTCTCTTTGCAGTTATTTCAGAT
>NW_009725439.1:3196-3829 GCF_000703405.1 Apaloderma vittatum
TTTGTGGCTTTTTGTGAGGTAAAGTATAAAGTAGAGTGAAGCTTTGGCGATGGTTGCAAACGAGTGGTACAGAGATCTCGAGGAAAGTTTAGTTCAGTTTTGAGAGACTTCCTCGTCATGAGTTAATAGTCTGAGACATGCGGGACAAAATTGTGGATTTAATTTTGCCCTGTTTTGCCATGAATCCACACAACAGGCTCGCTGTAGTGATTTTAGTAAAATTATTGCTTTTTGTTCTCCTTTGTAGATCACGCTTTCCTCTGCTTTCGCCCGTCTCTGATCGCTGCAGCTTCTGTGTGCGCCTCACGGATCTGTTTGCAGATTTCTCCTGCCTGGACAGCACAGCTGGAAATGCTGACCTGTTACTCCCGGGAACATCTTGCCCCGTGTGTTGAAATGATGCTCATGTAAGATGAGAAAAAAGTAACCTGTCGGGGCTCTTAGGAAGATGTAACAGTTATTATGTTTGGTGTGAGTCTGTGTTGGTTTTTTGCTGACTTGGGGTGTTTGTGTTTTGTTTCTCTTATTCTTTTAGCTAGAGTTAAAATAGTGCATCATTACATTGGTAACCACCATCTTCCGTTTGAGGAGAGGAATAAAAGGGAAAAAATAAGGTCACTTACTAGACACTGT
>NW_009725440.1:0-5299 GCF_000703405.1 Apaloderma vittatum
AGGCGCCAGGGTGTTTTTGTGTTGTTTTGAAGCTATAGGTGAGCACAGCTTGCTCTACTGCTGCCCCACGCCTGCCTGGTACATGTAGCAGAGCCACTTTCCCTCCCCTTCCCCCTGAAAAAAATAATTTCCTCTTCAGGAGCAACCTCCTGCTCACTGTAGGCATGGGTGCTCCCTTGCACCTGGACAGTTAAAGGGACTTCATACGTGAGGGTGGGTTTTGAAAAGACTGAACCCTTTGACTTCTGCTTGATGGCTGCCCCTTCCCATGTCAGGCAAAGAAACAGCTTTGGAACTGGGACTTCGGTCTTATCTGTCAGATCTCCCTCTGAGGCAACAGAGTAGTTCTCTAATTCTGCACTTTGCTTTACATCCTCTTTGTCATACTTTAATGTAAAGTTTTTATTGCATAAAAGCTTGCCTTGGTCCTCAGAGGAGCCTAGAACATTCACCCGCATCATGTTTGATTGCTACCTGCTTGCTCTCAGTAAAACACATGACAAGATACTGATACTGGAGAATATTTCTTGAAAGAGATGATGCCTTGGGGATACACCTGGTTTTCAAGAGATTTTTGGTTTCCTTTCCAGCTCTGCCTGCATGATTCTAAACAAGTAACTCCTTTTACTCGTCATCCCATCAATTGCAGGGCACTAGCATGCATTTATTAAAGTATACAGTGCTTTTGTATTTATTACACTAAATGCTACACAAACGGTATAAAAATCAGGCTGGACAAATTATTAAAAAAGCTTTGTGTCACTTCTGCCTTTGCATATGGCCTCCCCAATATGGGAGGAGAAAAAATGTGTCTTCTATTTTCTGTACTCATTGCAGAGCCACTCTTTTTGCTTCTTCATTCCCCCTCACCTTGTTTAAGTTTGACAGCAAAGGACCGGAATCAAGTTTATGGCTGCTAGCTATTACATCCATGGGAAGAAATTACTCTTTTATTATTTCATGGCACTATGCTTTTAAGTTCAAATCTCTCAGCCTTGTCCCATGAAGGGAAATCTGACCAACGGCTTTTCAACACTCTCACATCAAGATGGCTTTCCATGGTGAGGTTCTGATGAGAGATCTGACAGCAGCTAGTCTTCAAGCATCTTCCTGACAGCCAGGAAATTAATAAGTGGAAATGCTGCAAAACTACATTTCCAGCTCAGTAGCACTTACTTTTTACCTTCCCTCTCTTTAATTTGAAGTACTTTTCTGAAAACAGTATTGAGATAAAAGATACATCCATACAGGGATGGGGAGCATTTTGACATCCTAGCTCTCAGAGAAGGTGTGGAACAGAATCCCAAGTTTCTTGGAAAGCCCCTGCAGAGTGCAGGCTAGGAGGGGCACCACGCACGTCCTGCCCTCTCTGAGCACCATGTCAGAAGATACAAGGGCCAGGGCATCAGATCCCCTCTCCTCACCAGTGGCCTCGTTAGACAAGGGAGCAAGGGAAGGTGCAACAACAAGCCTCCAGCTGCCAATGAAAGCTCATTCCAGCTGTGTGTGTGCCAAAAGCTATTCCTTTCTCTACAGCCTGAGCCAAAGCGATATGAGAGTAGTGGCGAGATCTCTGTCCAGGAAGATGATGACTGCCAGGCATTAGCTGTGAGTAATCCTCAGGAACTTGGGAAGAATTCTGAACCGACTGCCCGTCTCTTTTTGATGTGGCATCGTGTGCAGAAGAGGGAAGGGGTGCACCTCACTGTGATTCTGAATCACTGACGCCGTCTCAGACCCACCGCTGAAGCACAGTGACTTGAGTTGATTCATGTTTGGACATCAGTTTCAAAGCACTCAGAAGTACCAGCTTCTGAGTAACTAGCCTCTGCTTTCACTATAGCAGTCGTGGTACTGGCAAATGAGAACATGTTCTCATCATCTTCCACAAAACACAGGCTGGTGTTTCCAAGCCTTCTCTCACAACTGTCTTAACTTGCAGGAAAGTAATGATTGTGAGTCACCCTTTCATCTTAACACCACTACTGAAGAAGAAAATAAAAAAGGGGGTGAAAAAACAGTGGTTGTAGCCTGGCCACAAAGTTGTTTACTAAATAAAGTCAGTATCAAATCAATACACTGTATCAATTTATGGGAAAACAGATCACCAGGAAGAACTGTGATCAACTATTTGTCACTTTCAGTATGATGTTATAACAGTGCACTGTTTAAGAAGACCCAACACAAATGTAATTACTAATATAATTTCCACTTAATTAATACTGTTAACATTTGCCCATTGCTTCCCAAGACTTCCACTGCTTCACTGTGCCTGCACGTATGTGCACTTTCATTCTCGCAGGCAATGCCATTCTAAGGCAGCGGCAGGTATTTGCTTTATTCTCTTGGAAACCAAACCAGACCACTACAAACTTGGAGAAGAATCAGCCTTTCCTTTAATGAGATAGCAACAAAACTGCCATTATTCAGGGGGAGGGGAAAAAATGCCTGTAGGTATGTTAAAATCTCTTGTCTTTACTAGTGAAAGTATTAACATTTCCCAATGTGCTTTCAAGTCATAGTTAAGTATTTTGCCTTTGGATCTGCTTGTAAAAACAGGCAAGTCACACAAGGCCAACAACCTGAGGATGATCAGCTCCAAGCCTAAGGCCTATAGAAGTGGGCAGAAGCTGGCTGGTCCAGAAGCTACTGTGCAGCCTTGAAGCTTGAAGGATCACCTGAGACTGATTTGAGAGTTAAAGCCCTTGCTCTTCTCCAGTGGGGAACAAATCTATATGGAGAACAAGAAACCCATTACAGAGATAAACAATGTTGGTCTAAGGTGCCACTAAATATTGCTACCATTCCTTAGAAAGGCCAAGCACTATGAAGTTTAAAGGTAGGAGGTAAGAGGACAAGACAGTATCTGAAATGTAATACACGGCATCCAGACTCCTAAGTAGTTATTGCCATAGACCTCCACTGAACCCAGCAGATCACTACCTACTTGTATTTGGTGATTAACCTTCAGCATGGAGGAAGCTGTGACAGCCAGGAGCAAGGACAGAGCTACAGCTGGGACAGGTTCTTGAGACATCTTCAGTTAATGCAGACCTGTTTTCTACAGGCAGCTTGGTTTGAACATGATCTCAGTACAAGCAAGTAGCTTTTTGAATAAGGATGCCAAGATCTGGCCTGTTAGGTTTAATATTTTAATCTGCTCTCTCAGTGTATCACTGCTCTAATCACAGCCTCAGTAGAATCCTTGAACAGTTTAGAGGGACCACTGATAATCCCTGCTGTACTGCACAGATGAAAGCTATCAAATGGATTTACAGCAGAAATGAGGTCTACACAGAAACTCATCATTTTCCAGTTGAGACAAAACTATCCATTAATACCTGTCACAGAGCATACTCTGGAAAACTGGAAACAGATACTGAAAATAAGCAAATCCCAACAGGCCTAATGCATATATTAATATTCAACCCAGCAAGCTCTGTCACTAAGGACGGATAGCATTCCTGTTGGTATTTGTAAGTCTATATGCCCTAGATGGCATTGCTCTGCAACATTAGAAAATACACTTCTAAAATCCAAGCTTTCACTGCCATCAGCGCAAAAGAATTTTAGGCAGGACAAGTGTTGATTTAAGTTCACATACACAAAGATAATTGCAGAGTTCTCTTTTTAATGTTCCTCATTTGAGACATTTCCACTGCAGCTGATAAATTAATTATGCTGCTTTTCCCCCTCCACTATTCATTCTTTAAAGGCTCACTTGTAAAATCTTCTAGTGCAAGCAGTTGCAGTAAGCAACTGCTCTGATTTAAAGTGGTTTCATTGCACCTGCTCTCTCCAGGCTGTGGTATTCAATTGTTTTTGTTTATTCTGTGCTACTCCTCTCCTGTGATTCACTTGGCACTGTGAAGAAGGCTCACACCAACTACAGAGAGCTGTTTGTTCTGACAGTCAGAGGCTGAAGATGAGCCTCCTTCTCCCTGAATGCTGGCTCCAGCCCACGTAAAGCAGCTAGAGGGAAGCAGGCAGGTGCTCAGCTATGCTAAAAGGGCTGATTACCATTGCAGCAGAGTGGAAAAAATATACGCAAAATCAACATACCTGCAGTTTGTCCCAAGTCCTGCGTCTCCATATTTCCTTTTCAGAGGCACAGCCACACATTGCTTCTGCTTCAAGAGCTTTCTAGAAAGCACGATGTGCTGGGAGCATCTGTTTGCACTGACCTCCCAGCACCGAGGATGAGGAGCTGCCACTTCAAGGAGCTGTGCAGCCCACGAAGCAGCCTGAAGGCTACCTACTAAAGGGCTTTTGCTACAAAAAGCCCTTACCATTAGGCTCTCATTCTCTAGGCCATGGTTAATATGTCTAGGCATGCCATGCAAGCATGGGGAGAAGTCTCAGTGGAAAGTCTCACTAGGCAACCTACTGAGATGGGGAGGTGCCTGCAGCTGGACCCTGAGAGTTGTGATGGAGTCATATGGAAATGCCCCAGCTTTTCTGAGATGCATAACCCCATCGCTTCTCTCATGAGATGGCTCTGTCCACAGCTCTTCACAACCGAATGGGCACTGCAGTGCTTTTAGGATGCTGAGAGCGGTGGCAGTTTGTTCTGCTCTGAGACCACGTGCTCTTTCTGTTGTGTGTGTCCTGGGAGGCTGCAGCACTGAGAAGCTAAAAACATTTTGGGTGGAGGCTTGCCTCCAAGCTCTCCCTCATTCACTAGATTAACAGAAACGAAGGCAAGTGCTCAAATTCCTGAGCCATGAGGTAAAAGTTCTGGTTCTTCAGGTGCCTCAGTCCACAGTGGTGATGTGGGCAGCTGTGCAGAGGGACCATCAGCTCTGCAGGGGCAGGAAAGGTAGGCCTAGGGAGCAGGGTGTGCTGTGGGATTTCCCTTGGCTTTAAGAAGGACTTTTTGCTCCAGTACAGGTTAGGGTATCATAGAATGGCCTAGGCTGGAAGGGACCTTAGAGATCATCTAGTCCAACCTCCCTGTCATGGGCAGGGACATCCCTCAACTAGATCAGGCTACTCAAGGCTCTGTCCAACTTGGCCTTGAACACCTCCAGGGAGGGGGCAACCACAACGTCTCTGAGCAATTTATTCCAAAGTCTTGCCACCCTCGTACTGAAGAATTTCTTCCCAAGATCCAATCTAAATCTATTCTCCTTCAACTTAAACCCATTTCCCCCTGTCCTATCAGTGGACACTCTTGTAAAAAGTCCCTTCCCAGCCTTCCTGTAGGTTCCCAATACACTTCAGGTATTGGAAGGCAGCTATTATGTCCCCCCGAAGTCTTCTCCTTTTCAGACTGAACAATCCCAGCTCTTGCAGCCTG
>NW_009725441.1:0-2205 GCF_000703405.1 Apaloderma vittatum
CTCCTCCATCTCTGTGCCAGCTGTTGTTGTGGCCCAGTTCTTTTTCCCCATTCTTAATTATGTTACCATAGAGGCGTTCCTCTCCTACCACTTTACTGATAGGCTCAGCCATGGTGCAACGGCAGGGGCCTCTTTTGAGCCGGCTGGCATTGGCTCTAACAAACTTTAGAAGTTTCTAGCAGCTTCTTGCAGAAGCCACCCTGCAGCTCCCCCCTCCCCGCTGCTGTGAAAATCAGTATCAAAAGACAAAGGTGTTTCTACAGCACGGTCCACAATTCTGTCTATTTACCTGTCAGCATTAAATCCACAATTTTTATAACTGCAGAATTTTGATATTGGTTATTCTCAATATAACTATTATATTAGTTATCCTTTGATATGCTTAAGTAATAGGATGTTAATATACATAAAATGTATTCAGTCACTATTCCCACAGATGATTACATACCTTTGCAGAGTAACTATGCCCAGCTATTAAATTCACAGAAGAGACTGTATGTTGTCACAGACATGCTGGTGTTCATAAGATCATCTAATACTGGCTATGTAAAGATACTGTTACGGATTTTGAATTGATTTGCACATTTTCAGAGTCTGACTCAATTTCTTTTACTCGCTGCAATGTTTGTCTTTGAGTCAACAACCACTTCCATCGTGAAAATGCCCACTATGACATTTCATTTCATAGAAATGAAATGTCATAGTGGACATTTACACATATAAATGTAAAGATTAAGATTAAAAATGGAACTTCATATATGTATTATAGAAATTACATTTTTTGTAATTTCATAGATTATTAGAAGTAAATTCAAGAATAGAAGTTATAAAAAGCCTTGATGCTGCCACAAGCATGTCCAGGGGATAGTCTTGCCCATATAAGTAATTTAAAATGTAGACAAGCAGTGATCTTGAATAGTGTATACTAAAGCTTTATATCTTTACTTCCTTAGCAAGAGGAAGCAGTCTCAGTGCTGTCAAGCAGATGGATGCTGCTGACAGAGACAGCATTAGGAATCACAGAAAGATCCAGAAATAATGCCTTTTTCAGCTATTGCCTGTGAGGAATTTCTAAAACAATTCACAGTGCACAGTGTATTCTGAGAATGCAACATGCAATTTGTTTTCACCTCAGCTTCTCATGAAAAGTAGGTCTGCACATCCATTAACCAATTTCAGTGAAATTGTATAGCAGTCTCAGTTCCAGTGCAATGCATGAATAGAGAAGAAAAGCCTTTTAAGTGCCCTAACTTTAGTTAATAAATATAGGATAAGAAAATGACACTAACTGCCAGAGAAACTAATTGGATAGGAAATGATATTTCCTTCCCTCTTTGTGAAGCATTGCTAGACATATGGAAATAGAAAAGGGAAGATAACATTAAACAGAAAGATATTACCACTACCATTTATCTGTGCATTCAGAAGGCACCACTGAAAGGGACTGTTTCCAAAGATCCTCACTGTAAGGGTCCTCGATTCAACAATATCAGCTCCCAAGAGTTCATCTTGGTTAGGAAGCATGTTCAGGATTCAGGTAGGTTAGTTAACTTGCTTCCACAGTCTGATTTCTAATGATTTTCCTCTTCTTGACTGACTCAGAGCATTTTTAAAAATGTCTTTTAAAATTCAGCAGCTCCCTTCAGCCTTGTTCTGAGAGTTGTACTGAACAGTAATTTTTATGTTTGTTAGCAACCTTATTTTCTATATGTTTAAGAGTTTGCAATCATAGTCCATTTTCTTCTCCTCTGAAAGCCTCTGAATACTGGCAATTTCAAAAGAATTTGACAAAAATACTTTTCTTTCAAATAAACACTATATTATGTAAAAACCTCCAAAATGTAGTTGTTTGTAGCTTACAAAGTATGTGGGTGTATTTTGTCATTTGGACAGTAAGCTACATTAGCCTGCCCTGTACCATCTTTTCAGAGAATAAAACTACATAAATTGACTTTTTATTCCCTATCTTACAATCACTAAGGTCCTCAAATGTCCTGAACCAGTGTTACTACTTAAGACAAATAGAACTGAGTACCAAGAGCATGCATTTCTATTTAAAGAATAAGTTATAATAAATTTATATAATTAGAATATAATAAATAGTATTTCAATATTAATGATTATTATGTATAATAATTATAATATATTGATAAATTAAACTTTATAATAAATTATAAAAACTGGTTGGATGACTGGGCCCTGAGA
>NW_009725442.1:0-14179 GCF_000703405.1 Apaloderma vittatum
GCCTACAATGGAAGATCCCATCCCCTGTGCACGGTGCCACGGGGATCACGGTGAGGCTCAGGTCTTCATGTAATCTCTTCCATCACAGCGTGCTGTGCAGGAGCCCTAAGGGCAGTTGTTCCAGCACCTTTGGGTCCCTGCACACCATCCCCTGCTGCGCTGCTGTAGGATCTGCACCCGCTGGGCTCGGCCCACAGGCCTCCGTGGGGGCTGGTCCTGGGCACCTGTGCGTGGGTCTCCGCAGCAGTGAGCTCGAGTTGCCTCGGGCTGCACAAGGAAGGTACTTGGCACGAATAGAGGCACAACCTGGTTCTAGATTAGGTAGAATACTTAACTCTTGCTGGTTTTTAATTTGACAAATCACCCTTTGTTTTGTATATACTACTTACTGCAATCTGTCCTGCTGGAAGACATTCCTCTCTTGTCTCTTCTACCGTCAAATCTGTCACCGGCAATTTCTCTTTTTCTGAATGCTCCTGCTTTGCAAATGGCTCTCCCTTGGGAGTGACTGCTTTGATGCTGTGAAACTCTCTGTCCTGTGACAGAGATTCTTCTACTGTCCTCTGCACCTCAGATATTTCTTCACGGTCTTCTAGAACTGCTTCTTCATATGCCTGCCACTGGCTTTCTTCTTGCATTACATCTACATTTTCACATCCTTCTGTGCTTTGTTTCCTTGCAGAATGTATTTCATTTCTCTCTGAACATTCCTGTAAAATGCTCTCTTCAACTCCCGTTTGGCCCTGAATGCTCTCTGCACTTTCCTGGAGCTGGAGGCCATCCTCCTTTTGTTCTCTGTTTTCAAAGGACTGTTCAAGCAAAATGGTGTCCTGGCCTACAACATTCCCTTCTGTAACAACTTCCTTCACTTCTGACTCAATTCCTTGTACTGCTGTAACTATAGTTGCTGTCCCAGTTCTTTCACTAACCAGCTGTGCTACATCTGCTGACTTGACTCGTTCAACTACTTCATGAAGAACTTTCTGCGTCTGTTTGTCTAATTCTTTCAAATTTTGTTCAGTGGCCTCTACTTCTTGTACAGGTGTAACTTCCTCTGTAGTATCTGGGGTTTCTAACAACTGTGAAACTGCAGAAACCATCTCAGTTGTCTCCTCAGCAAGGGACACTTCCATTGCTTCTTCAGTGCAGGAAGCTTCTGCTGTCTCCTCCAGAGCTGTCACTGCTTCTGAGGTTAGCTCTAGCTCACTTGCCGTGGTGTCATCACTTACTTCCTGTCTGGTCTCTGGAACTGTCGTAGCAGCTACCACTGCTTCTTCCACAGTAACGTCAGAATCAAATGTTTTCTCAGTTTCTTTCTCTTCCTCTTCTTTTGCCTGCTCAATGCACTCTGTCAGAGCAGCAGATATCCAAGATGGTGACCTCTCTTCAATACTGGTAACTGCCCTTTCCCCTTCTACAACGGTGACAGTAACAGCATGTACCAGCCCTTCCTGTGCTTGCTCAATTCTTAGAGTCTCCTCTAATTTTTCTTTCTCTTCCTCTGAGGTTCGGTCTCTCATGGCTTCAGCATCTTTTGCTTGTTGGGCTTCGGTTTTCTCCTGCTCTGCTGCTTCATATTCAGATAAAGGAACAACGGCTGGAATATCTGAATCTTCTTCCGTTGTTTCTGCCATGTCTTCTCTTGCTTGTTTAAGATGAGTTGGTTCTGGCTTTCCATCTGACTTTTTCTTCCTACGCCCAGGCATCAGTTTTCTAAATGAAACCCACGATTCATCTTTTCCAGCCTCGCCATCCGATGTCGAATGCTCCACGCTAGAGCCCACGACAGCGTCCTCAGTTTTCTCTTCCATTCTGGTTTTAGATCTCCTTCTTGGAGTGACTAACCTTTTAAAGGATTCCCATGTTGAAATACCTTCACCTTCAGATGGGCTCCCAGTTTGTTCTGGTGAAGAATTCCCTTGTCCTTGATCACTCTCCTGAGAACTACTAAGAATTGCATCCGTTGCCATTTCTTTGCTCTGTCCAGATTCTTCTAGTTTTTGGCTTACTTGACCAAGCTTATTTTCAGTTTCTTCATCAGAGGATGATGATTTCCTAGCTCTTTTCTTTGAAGAACCTACACATATAAAAGCTTCCCAGGACACCGAGGTGTCAACCTTTCTCTTTGGCTCATCTGTGGTTTTCTCTGGTTTCTGGTCCATCCCATTTTCTTTTACTTCTCCCTGACTTTCAGCAGCAGCATTTTCAATTGCACATACTGCAACACTCTTGGTCTTATCAATTTCTTCTTCTTTATCACTTTCAGAAGGTCTTCTAACACGTTTCTTGGGAGTTACCATCTTTTTAAATGATGCCCAGGGTGTAACACTTTCTCTTTTCCTCTCCACGTCTGAAATGGCAGAATCTTCATTTTCAGTGACCTGCATTCCCTCTACAGCTTTTTCCAAAGCAGGAATTTCATTCATCTCCTCAGGAGAAGAAGCAGAACTCTCCCCTTTTTGTTCCTCTGGGCTATCTGGGGAATCTGATAAGTGCTGAATTGTTTCACCCTGTTCCCCTGACTTAGATTCTTCTCTTTTACATTTATGTTTCTTTCCAGAGAGTTTCTTTAATCCAGTACCTGTAAAGAGTTTCTTTAAAGGGCTGCCTTGCAGTTTAGTCTTTTCTTGAGAAGACAACAGTTCAGCTTCATTTGTGATACCTTCGGGAGGCCTCTTTCCAGCTGCCTCTTCAGGACTTATTTCTGTGGTTATTTCATCTAGTTTGGTAGTATCAGTCATAAATAGATCTGTTTTGCTCTGTAGTCCTTCATCAGCAGGTTTGATTGAACATGGATCATCCTCTGTGTCAGCTGAATGTTCAGAAGTAGAGAAGGACTTCAGTCCAGGAGCACCTGGAATCAGTTTTGTCTCAGGTTCTCCGCTTTCCTTCTGCTCTGGGGTTCTATCTGGAGCTTCTCCTTGCGTGATGTCTTCTGTTGTGGGTGACACTTTCAGGTCTGCTTCCTCTGCTTTTTCATGCAATGCTTCTTTCCCCAGTGGAATAGGTTGATGTCCTTCTCTTTCTTCAGATTTTTTAAGCTGTTCACTTGACATTTCAGTTGCCAAAGTTTCTCCCTCAAGTTTCTCTTCAGAGGGTATTTCAGTTCTGTCATCTAGTTTACACTTCGCCATTGACTCCAGCTTCTCTTTCACAGGTGGGACTTCAGAGGATGTTTTCAATTCTCTATTCTCACTGTCAGTGTCAACAGGTACCACTGACATTTTCAGCAGTTTCTCCGTCACATCACTTTCTTTCTCTCCTTTTTTAGTTTTTTCTTCCTTCTCACCAAGATCTCCTGAGACTTCCACTGGTTTAATTTCTTGCTCATTTTCCTCAGCTTTTTTCTCCACATTTTCTTTAACAACTGCTGCTGCATCCTCTTTTGGTGCCTGCTCATCAAGTTTCATTAGCTCTTCCTTCTCATTTGCTTCAATGCCTGTGGCTGCCACAGGCTTTTTTGTCTCTTGCTTTTCACCTTCACTTTCATCCTTCTCAGGTACTTCGATAGCTACTGCCGTCACATTCCTCTCTTCATCTTGCTTTTCCAACTTGGATTGTTCCACCTTTTCATCAGTTTCAGTTGTTATAGTTGTCCCTTCTTTTTCCTGCTCCTCCTCTTTTGTAGGAGACTGTAGTTCATCATCTTTAGGCTTCCTAAAACTCTTCTTTTTTCTAAATCCAGTCCATCCCTGAGTAAAAAATTTTCTGAATGACGATGCGTTGTCAGTGGCTACAGCAGCTGACTGAGAACAAATCTCATTTGTTTCTGGTGGTTTAGGAGTTTCACCTTCTGTTTTGTCATTTTTCTGTGTGTCTTTAGTGTTGTCTTCTGCAGAGAATGCATCCTCAGGCTTCACTATTTCTTCTGAGCTGACTTCTTTTTGATCATCACCTCCTTCAGAGGCTTGTGTTTCCTTTTTTACAGTAAGCAGCTGCACTGGCTCTGATTTTCCCGTCTTTTCCTTCTTCACCGTGAATCTGAAGCCAACAAATTTAAAAACCTTTTTAAAACCCAGATCATAAGACTGTGGCTCAGATGTGTGGTCTTCTGTGTCTTCTTCCAAAGAAGGCAATGGTTTAACTGTATGAGCATCCTCTTCCTCAGCATCTGCACCATCCTTGGTGGTTGAGTCATGTGGACTTGTCTCCATGGTTTCAGTGTCTTCCTTCAAAGTTACACTGGAATGTTCTGTTTGTCCAACTGTTTAAACAACAATCAAAACACTCCAGTTAGTTTCCTTCTCCATTTAATGTTATATTATACCTTCATATAAATACACTTTTTTTTTTCATTTTTAGCAAACTTTCAAACCCACACTTGTTCTATGATATGTGTATCTCTTCTATGTGGTACTATTACTTTTCCAAGGACTAGTTTTTGTTCTAAGACTACTACAATTCCTTTCCTTCCTCATTTTGTTGCATGCACCTTTGCAAAGTTTATTTGCAAATACACTTTTTAAGCTTATATTCTCCAGTTCTTTCCTTCTTTTTTCAGTTCTTCTGGTGAGGTCCTGCATTTTTTTTACTTTAAGGCAAACTTACGCAAGACAAACAAATTATTTATATCCTATCATTACTCAAAAGAATAAACAGAACAATATATGTAATTATCTCTGAAAGAAAGTTCAGTATCCTTTCTATGCAGAGACCTGTCATGGGGAAAAAAAAAATCCCAAAGAACAATCAACCAAAAAACTCCTGTGTTGACCTAAGGGAATGACAAGAAAATAAAAGCTTATTTTACAACTCTGTCCCAGAAGAATAGTAAGATGTGAAAATGCTCATGGTAAATGCCCTGGTTTTCCAAGAACTTGTAACCCCTAAAACAGTTACATTACAACATACTTGTTTTACAAGATCATGAATCTTGGAATTCTCCCATACATCACATCACCACTACAGCCAGACAAGCCTCATCTACAGCAATTCCACATCGCTTAAAATTAATGAGGTCGTTTCTGTGCAAGCAGGTAGAATCTTACTCTCCACTGTTCACAAGTCAGTGTTTGCATTATCTCCTTCTTGAGCACCGTTTGAGTTTTTCTTTCGGGACACTGGCAACCACCCTCCCAATCTGGGACAATTTAAGTATTATTGCTCCCTCTGGCCCTGAGCTGCCCAAGTTCACAAGCCAGCATATATATTAACCTCCTGCCATGCAGCAGTTAAGAAGTGAGCACACGTTCTCTTCAGAGCATGAAATCACAAGCTCTCTGTGACCCAGACGAGTAACTTTGGAGGAAAAAGGTGGAAAAGAACAAGGATACCAAGCCTTTAAGCTCTGCCATTTAAACACAAAATTCATAGAATCGTAGAATCATTCAGGTTGGAAAAGGCCCTTGGGATCATCAAGTCCAACCATTAACCCTACTTTACAAAGCTCACCCCTAAACCAAATCCTCCAACATCACATTTAAACTAAATTGTGTAGTTAGAACCACTGTTACCTATTACAAGTATTTTAAAAATTGTAATAACTGTTGGATGAACACAAACGAGGATGAACAGAACAAGTGAAGATAAAATCTATGGGATGCTGAGGACACCAAAAGATTCATGTGCTTGGATACTGCCAGGATTTCAGTTTAACATTGTTCTTGACCCTGGATTTTGTACAACATGTGAAAGTGCAAGGCCATGAGGGAATGTACTTTTCTCTCTGTCCAAACTTGTTGGAATGCTAAGATGACAACATGAACAAAATAATTAACAATGTTAAACAGCAACATCCTGTGAGAATGCACAGCCCCTTTCTTTTAAGTTGCACATGTGCTACTTCAATACTCAAGGTCATGACGGAGACAGCTTTCGAAAGTACATGCATCACTGAATTCCTCAAAGTCATTTAGTTTTTATTTGCTCCATCTTTAAGTTGGCTCTAACTCTGCAGCTGGCCCAGCTTTGCACAGGGCTTGGACCACCTCAATCTCCAGAGTTCCCTTCCAGCCTAGATGCTTCTTTGATTCTGCTTGCCTACACCCCCTTTGGGAAGAACTGCATCTTCATAAGCACATGGACAATGTGGTCTAGGTAAGGCTGAAACATAACTAAATAATAAGCAAAACTAAATCTATGAGTATACTGGCTTCTAACAGTTACGCAGAGGACCAATTACGTTTCTGTTCACTACTAGCAGCCTACTGGTGGTTGTTTCTCAGTCAACATAAGCAAAGCTTGCTGTTTTTCCCTTCATCTAAGGGTTTAAAATTATTTACTTCAATTGTTAACTCCTAAGTAGTTTAGAAGTCTGAACTCTGATAACGCCTTAACTCCCTGAACATTTTAACAGAGAGATGTTCACACTGGGTAATTTGTGAGGGAGCAGGGTAAAAGAAATAGATGTTTTTCTGAAAAAGCCGTGACTGTTACTGCATTAGTAAACTCCTCCTGCAAACACAAGAACACTCTCTGTGAGAACTCTTCAGGCTGTGGTAGGTTGGGGAATGGAAATAAGATTATAAGTACAGCTAAAAGCAGCAATAACACATTTGAACTCACTTTTAAGATGGTTACCAAAGAAAAACGGATGTGCTTGCTTGATTAATATTTTTGGACTCTTATGAATCAAGCATTATGTAGTTGTATGCTGAGACTATAGAAGGATAAAAGCTAAGAACTGCTTTTGTACCCACATTCATTTATTCCTAGGTCCAGAAATAAATTCCTTGTATTTTCTGCCAAGCTGCAATTTAACAGAAAGCTTATCATGGCATAATAGGAATTCACAAACTTAGAGACATTTCTTCAAACACTAGGATACATACCACATATTTTATAATTATTTTAACAGGTACTTTAATTTTATCTGCTGGAGGGTAGGAAGGCCTTGCAGAGGGATCTGGAAAGGCTAGACCCATGGACTGAGGCCAGCCGTAGAAGGTTCAACAAGATCAAGTGCCAGGTCCTGCCCTTGGGTCACAACAACCCCTGACAGCACTACAGGCTTGGAGCAGAGTGGCTGGAAAGTTGCCTGGCAGAAGAGGACCTGGAGGCGTTGGTCAACAGCTGTCTGAACGTGAGCCAGCAGTGTGCCCAGGTGGCCAAGAAGGCCAACAGTATCCTGGCCTGTATCAGGAACAGTGTGGCCAGCAGGACCAGGAAAGCAATCATTTCCCTGTACTTGGCACTGGTGAGGCTGCATCTTGAATCTCGTGTTCAGTTTTGGGCCCCCCCTACAGGGACACTGAGGCGCTGGAGCGTGTCCAGAGAAGGGCAACGAAGCTGGTGAAAGGACTCGAGTACAAGTGTTATGAGGAGGAGCTGAGGGAACTGGGGTTGTTTAGCCTGGAGAAAAGGAGGCTGAGGGGAGACCTTATCACTCTCTGTAACTATCTGAAAAGACACTGTAGCGAGGTGGAGGTCAGTCTCTTCTCCCAAGTTACTAGCAATAGGACAGGAGGAAACATCCTCAAGTTGCACCAGGGGAGATTTAGATTGGATACTAGGAAAAATTTCTCTACTGAAAGAGTGCTGAGACATTGGAACAGGCTGCCCGGGGAAGTTGTGGAGTCACTATACCTGGCGGTGTTAAAAAAACCATGTAGACATGGCACTTCAGGACACAGTTTAATGGTCATGGTAGTGCTGAGGTGACAGTGGAACTTGATGATCTTAGAGTTCTTTTCCAGCCTTAATGACTCCATATATTCTTCAGTTTGCCTATGCCAGAAGTAATTTTTCAGGCTGAATTGGAAAACACTGATCATTTAACATTAAATAAAAATTTGTTCATCAGCCAGACCTCTTAACACTCCTGGTGAAAACAAGATCTACTGAGTCTCCCTTCTGTTCTTCCTCAGTCCTGTATTAATGCCAATGTACTTTCTTTTAAACACATGGAAATGTCTGTCTGTCTAGCATGACTTAAATAAAGGTAGAACAAAAAATGGGGCTAAGAGCCAGTGGAGAATACTGGGATTAAGTGGGAAAGACCAGAATCAAGAGGTCAGTACGAGAGGTCAAAAGGCACTTGTGACTCAATGCAGGCAACTGGTGGGCAGCTAGAGACACAGCTTTCTAAGGGTTCCCCCTCCTCTCACAAATACTCTCTGGAAATGTGTACCTACCGTTCTGAAAATCCTGAGGTTTCAAAAAAATTACAAGACGTTTATAGGAGCAGTTGAGGCTGCATTTATTTTGTTTCTTTATTCCCAGAACACAAATTTAGTGTTTAAGAGGAGTTTCAAGGTTTTACAGGTAAACAAGATTACTCTGTGAAGAGAGTGATTCAGAAAACGAATGGATGAAGTCTTCTATTTGCAAAGTGAGAGAGAAGATGTAAGACGAGTGTATAAAGGCATCTCTTCATATAAGTGATAAGCATTCTAAGTTTTTTTGCTTTTTTTTATAAAATGGTGTGTCCATAATGTTACATACCATAGACAGAATTGTGTAAAAGGGCCTCAGGAAAAAAGGCAAGCAGGGATATCAACTTCTACAACTGTGGCTGGCACCCTAGAGGAGGCAATTGTTGTATGGGCTCCTTGACAACCAAAGACCATCAATTGCATCATCAGGGACCAACAACTATGTCATTAAGGATCAACTGTGGCAGGTACCCTGGAGAAAAGCATAGCTTAGCAGAGACTTGATAGATGCCAGTTAAGAAGGACTCCACAAAGAAGAGAGATGCCTCTCCATCAGCCACAAGGTATCACCAGAGACCACCAAAGACCTCCAGAGAAGCCTTTCAGAGGTCCAGGCCATATGCATAATAACTATGTATATAGGATCATTAGTTCCTGGAAACAGAATGAATATGTATAATCTTTCTGGGTCCAGATACGGCAGGCATGATAGAGGCAAAAATTATCCCTCATGTATCCGGCACCGCATCAGAGAAACACCTGCTTTCTAATGCTAAACTGAGTGTTAGAGTTCCTCATGGACCAGATTTTGGTAACAATAACACCCTAAGACAAAGGCTTTGCAGGGGAAAAGTGCTGAGTAACGATTAGAAAAACTGCAGGTATGGGTACATATTACGACAGCAAACAGTCATAAAAATAGAGAACACAGAATTTAGAGGCATAATGACAGGCTTTCAAAACTGTCAGGCTGACAGTAATTAGGTCTTCCTGGTGAGTCTGGCAAACATGCTGCATTACTACCCTTCATTTAATAAATTGCAAAAGGAAAAACTAACAAAAAAATACTAACTGAACACATACTTTTAATCCCAATCTGAAAAGCCGCAACTACAGAACCACAGAATCATTAAAGTTGGAAGAGACTTCTAACTATGCTACACACATCACACTTCCATCACTCCCTCATAGCGCACGGTGAGTATACTTGTACACTTAGTCCAAGCCCTATCCCTTTAATTCCCCAACAAAAAACAGTTCACCTGCCCAGAAGGCATTTAATCCCCAAGGTAACACAGAGCTGGGATGTCAGCTGTTAAGTGGCCTGCTCCAGTAGCTCCCAGTCTCTGCTTTGTCTACTTCTTTCACATTTAAATCCCTGGAAGCATCTTTTAAACTGGATTTCTTATGCTCTTCCTCAGCATTTCAGGAGAGAGAGGCCACGAAGGAAACAGGCCTCCATGCTGCCAGGAGGCCGCCACTGTTGTGTGACAAGGCTGCAGTGCAATTATATATATATTCGAGTAGTACTTTCACAAGATATACCCCAAAGGGCATTTTTATTTTCAGTGGGGCACCAAAGAAACAGAAGACCCAAGAAGTCAGCTGAACTTTACGTTTAGCAGTTGGATTCTTTAATGACGTTTTTATTAATAACATTCTTCGTGCACTAGTGCACTTTTGAATGCAAAGCAAGCCGCAAGTGACTCCTCTTCAAAAGCTTTGGAACTTATTTACACAAGGTACTGTCGTCCGTGAGTGCTGTAGCATGTCACTACTACAGGTATTTTGGCACGACAACTAGCACTTTCTGAATTAATTCACTGAATTTGAAAGCATTTTTAAGAAACACAGGACAGCCTCATCAAAATACCTACCAGAAGAAGAAGAAAAAAATTTATTAAAACACTGCTAAGAATACAGTTCCTGTAGGTCTGTCCTGAGCAGGGCTGCACTTCGTCAGCTATGTGCTAGTCAAGGAAAATAATGCAATAAAAATATATCCAGAGGCAGCAATAAAAATCAAAGGTGATATCATAAAATTGATCCACTTTGCTATTTAAATCCACTGTGGTTAAGAACTAGGGCTGAGATTCTACTTTAACCACTTATGTACCAGTTAAGCTTTCAAACATTTTTAATTGAATCAAGGTGTTGCGTGTGTTTTAGTAACTGCAAATGTTTTGTTTCATTCTGAAACAGATGCGATTGATGGTGTCAGGGAATCAAAAGCACTGATTTCACAATTTTGTAGGTAGCTGAGTCCGTGGCAAGAATTTATTTCTGTCTTAATCGGAAGCACACTGATCAGATGTTAGAAAAAACTAGTACTTTCAGAATGACTGCATTCCCATCTCATCCCATTAAAAGTGAAATTAATAAATAACACTTCTCTTTTAGTAAGCTGACAGACACTGCTGGCAGTGCAACTTAACTGCTCCCACTGTCTCATCTGTCTCTAGAATTAAAAATGTGCTTCTCCACTGGTAGTTGCCAGAGAGTTTATTAAAAGAAAAAAAAAGGGAAAAAAGCACTCAGACTGGAAGAGTTAAATCCACATCACTTCATGTGCTTGCAGTCAACCATGTCAACATCTGGAGCTGGTTGACTTTTCCCCCTAAGGATTTGCAGCACAGCATTGGATTTTTTCCATGAATTCCCTACATTCTCCATCTCTCAGATGGATGTCACACACACCCAGGCACCCGCCTTGCAAACTCCATTGGCCACCAAAAGGCTCCAGAGGACTTTGTGCTGTTTCCATTTTTTCAGTGCTTAAGGCCGAATCATGCTTTTGGTCACATACTCTATATTCTCGGTAGGTTTGCATGAGCGTAAGTGGATGCTGAAGCCGTAAGGCTGAAGGGGTATTTTACAATCATTTGCCTTCATTGCATCTAGATTTTCTATGAATACAACTTGCAGAAAAACATCTACCGCTCTAAAACTCACGTGACACTGAAACATGAGAAGGCAACTTAAAAAAATTTAATTTGAACCGAGTGTCCATGATATACCAAGCTTGTATTTACTAAATGCAGTTTTCCCTTAACCGCACAATTCTTTGAATTATTATTAGAAATATTTAAAGACAAAGTCAAGAAAGGGTAAAAACTGATAAGGATGGAGAAGCAGTAATTTAAAAAAAAAAGCCAGTCTGAAATTATAATATTTATGAAAAACCTGCCCTGAACAGATTTATTTAGAGCAGATATTTTGAATTATTAGTGAAATTGAATACTTCAGCTCATTGCAGAGCGTAAGAATTGAACATTATACCACAAACAGTGATTCTTTTAACCACATTTTGTGAGGTTGGGCTTAAGAAATGAAACAAATACACCATCCACTTTGCAGTAACAAAATCATATGGAGACACATCCAGGTGTTACCCTTCCAACAACTGGTGCTTTTGTGGGGGGTTTTTTAACTGCAGTGTTTAAAGTCTGTGACACCGCTGCTTCTTGGAAACATTTCACAAATTCTTCCTTCCTTTCCATACTATTCACAGTATTTTTTTCTATGTTAATTGTGAAAAGGGCGTCTTTGAGCATAATTAATTAAGGAGGGATGATTTACAGAGATTTTTGCATACTAAATTTCACAGTGTATACAGGCAATTCATGAGCTTTCTAACCACATTGTTCCTCCAACACTTGAGCAAAACCATTAAGTTCAGTTTTCAGTTCTCTGGTACCTGGATGGCAACTGAAGGGTTAAATTTTAAAAATATCACATGCTTTTGTGTCCTTTTTTAAAAACTGAAGAAAGTTGCAAAATAGCTGTAATTTTTCATGGCTTAGAACTCCTTAGGAAAGCAAAAGCAACATCCCCAGAAAAGGACATCCTACATAACCTCATATGAAAGAAACTTAAAATAAGGCACAATCATTTCCGCTGTGATGCTAAAACATTCCTCAAAAACCTTTATTTTTAGAAGATTTTGCTTTAGCTGTACTTCTCTGCTCCAACCTAGAGACCAAATTCCCAAATTTCAGCAAGGGAGGTTATCTATTTCATTCATTCAAGATTTTAAGATCTCTCTTCTTTCATTTCAGTGCTTCAAGAAACAACACTAAAAAAATAAATCAATCAATCAAAAACCAGCAAAGGTGTCCTAAATGCTTGTGTTTGCTTGTTGTTAAACTGGAAGGGTCATTAGCCATGGCTTAGATATACAGTTACTGTAGTTAAAGATTCTTCACTAAATGAACTCACAATAATAAACTTCTCTCAAACCAGCCCAGCTGTTCTGCTTGGGAACCAAACCATGCTACAAACATTCATGAAATTTCACGGTTACCCACACTGTCCATGTCTCACATTCAGTAACTCGGTTCCACTTTTTAAAACAAAATGTATTCATCGAGAATAAGACAGATACAACACTAGCACTCAGGAATTTGGGGGGAGGGGACGACAACCACACACACAAACCGAAAAAAAAAAACCAACAAAAACAATCCACCCAAACCAACAACTGGCTGTCCTAGGAACAAGTATGGCATAAGCAGCAAAGATCAGGAAGTGTCGAGACATTAAGAACCCCAACAATTATTGAAAACTCACAATCAAAAACAGATTGAAATTTTTCTTTACTAGAACAACTCACAGACAACATCAGACAAACTCACCCTAAAGGAAATGTAGCTGCATCCCCACAAATAAGACACATAATATCTTAAGACACTCCCCTATACCAGTAAGAGGTACTCTGTCCCTTCAAAGAAATGGTAGTTTGTTCTACAAGCTAGACGCTGTGCTTGCGAAACATACCATAGAAGCAGTTATGCCTCAGTGAAAATCCGAGTTTCCACAAGAATTATTAAATAAGGAAAACCTCAAACCATCAAACTGTGCAGCCCTATAAAGGGACTACTTTTGAAAAACAGTTTAACCTTTAATTACTAACAATAAAAGGAAATAAAAAAAATACAGAACCCTTGAGGAAAAAGACTCAGCATGTGATATGCTCGTTAAATATCCCGTTTAATGAAAACCCTATTGTAAACAGCGGTAGGATATCTCCTCCCCTACTAACTGATTCAAACCACGTACAGTCCTCCCCAGGGTCAGCTCCAAAGGGAGACGGACTTCTACAGGCTTTGCTGTCAATATGTATTGTAAAGCTGAAGTACTGTGCCTGAATAAACCCCCACTATTCGTTAAACGCATTCACAAATAAAACGGAAGCAACTAATTATTAATGCAATTAAATAAAAAAATTCCTAGGTTGCTAAAGAAAAATCATCAATTCGTGAGAACTTCCGATGCAAATTAGTTATCTTCAAGGAGAAAAGAAGAAAAAAGAAGTAGTGGGTTTTGTTTATTTAAATTTCACTGTTACTTTGTTTCCCACAGAGAAACACAAGTCTGCGCAAAACCAGCTGCAAGATAATGTCTTTCCCCTTTTATTCTTTGCTCCTCCAAATACCATTATCTTTTCGGAAAGCTGCATTAGTTTACAGTGTTATCTCTCACACTTTAGTAGCTCGTACTTTCTTAAATAAGAAGTACTGAGTTCAATGCACACAGCACCGTTTTTGATACCACAGGCTGGGACACACCCCCCACCCCAGCCAGAGTGTTAATCTTTGCTGGATCTTGCCTCATTAAAATTAAAACAGCTACAGAACAACAGCTTCATTTCTCTTATAAGTTGTAGAACGGTTTTCATAAATGCTGTTAACTTCTACACTTCCTTCGGCTTCACCAAGTTTAGCCCTGAGGATCTTTTACTACATTATTGCTTGACTAATACAAAACCGAACCATCAGCGCAGCCACCGTCTTTTCTTTCTGTTCCCGAATTTCGAATACTATATTATACCCTAGTACTGCAGGAAAAAAACAAACAAACAAACAAACAACTAGTCAACACCTTCGACTTTATAAAAGCCGTGTGATACAAGTACCACACCAAACGTCCGCCTGAGACAAGAAAAGTGAAGATTCCAGCAACCTTCGCTTGGGAGACGGTTCTTGCTTCACTGTGACAGAAATCTTCCAGCCAGATCCCTTCACCCTCGACGCGGCGTCGGGAAATCACAGAATCACAGGGGTTGGAAGGGATCTCAGAAGATCATC
>NW_009725443.1:0-6462 GCF_000703405.1 Apaloderma vittatum
TATTAATGGACTAACGCGGTTAATATACAGTAACGATTATGGCAGTAACGACTGTGAGATTAAAAAAAAAAAGAAAAAAGAGAAAAGAAAAAGAGGAAAAAAAAGAGAAAAAAAAAAAGAAGAAAAAAAGAGGAAAATGTCGAAACTTCCTGAGTTTTTCAGGAGAAATCAGGAGTCCATTCCTAAAACCTCACCTCTGGGATGTCTCCTAGCACACTGAAAGAAGTTAAAGGAGGATTTTTGAAAAGATAGGCTTATTGATTATTGTAACCATGAATGGTTATTTTATGATTTAGAAGATGGTGAAAAATGGCCTCTGGATGAATTATAATACTATTTTGCAATTAATGTTGTTTTGTAGAAGGAAAGGAAAATGGGATGGGGTTCCATATGTTGATTTATTCTTTTATCTTTGAGAAAAGCCAGAATGGCAGATTGTAAAATGAATGATCAGACTTGTAACAAAGAAATGCCTCTATGAGTAAAAGAAAAGAAAGTCCAAGAGAATTGTTCAGCCTGTACCTCCACCAAAATGTGCTGTAAGCATTTGGCTTTAAAAGAAAAAGAAAAGGAACAAGACCATATGGGGCCTGAATTAGATATAGCATCATGAGCTCCTATAGCTCCTGTTCTGATTTATCCCCCCCATCCTCCTTCGTTGCCTCCTTCTGAAGTTGAATCTGATTCTGGTGCTGATTCTCTGAACAGGAAGTCAGCATCAGAACCTAATGTGTCAGGATTGGGGCCTGACAGTACCGGAATGGAGGAAGAATCACACGAATTGGATTCTTCCCCCCGCTGTGAGCAAGAGAATGAGACAGTGTACCCATTTGGTAACTCCGTTAAGATCACAAACTGGGAAGCGGCAGTAATGACAAGGACACCAGGAGTTGCCAACCAGGGACGCGGGCAAGGACGAGGGATGGTGGGAGAAGGAATGAGAGGAGGTAGTAGAGGACAAATTAATTGAACCCCTCTCAAAATAAATCAATGTGTCTACTGCAAAGAAGAACATTGGAAAAATGAATGTCCAAAATTAACTAATCAACAAACAGCAACTAATATGATGGTTTGGGGACAATATACACAATGACTAACACTGGAGGTGAACCCAGCTGAGCCTCTGGCTACAATAAAGCTGGGAGGAAAAAAAAAAAAAGAGTTACATTTTTGGTTGATACAGGCGCGACCTTTTCTGTGTTAAATGAACCAGTAGGGAATCATAGAATCGTAGAATGGCATAGGCTGGAAGGGACCTTAGAGATCAGGGAAACTGGGGAAAAGGACTGCTTAGATTGTGGGGGGGCCACAGGGAAGGAGGAGAATAGGCCATTCCTACAACCCCTAAATTTGCAATTTGGGAGTAAAGAAATAGCGCATAAGTTTTTATATGTCCCAGAATGTCCCATACCTTTAATGGGAAAAGATTTATTGGCCAAATTAAATGCTCAAATTATTTTTGAGGATGGAGACTTGTTGTTAAAAATACCTGAGTCAAAAACAGGGGAAATTTTGATGATAAAAGAGAAACCAAAGATACAGGAAATACCCCCAGAAAAAAAACAAAGAAACCAAATGGAGAATATAGACTTGTTCAGGACTTTAGACCTATAAATCAGATTGTGAAAAATATACACCCAGTTGTAGCAAGCCCATATACATTATTGACAGCTTTAGAAGAGAGTTATCAGTGGTTTACAGTGCTTGACTTAAAAGATGCTTTCTTTTGTGTTCCATTGGAACAAGAAAGTCACAAATTATTTGCTTTTGAGTGGGAAAGCCCACAAACAGGAAGCAAAGTGCAGCTGGCATGGACACGGCTACCCCAGGGATTTAAAAACAGCCCAACTATCTTTGGAAGTCAACTAGCAAAAGAACTGGAAATTTGGACTAATGAGAAAACTGTGATTCCAAGACCAAAGCAAGTGCTTCTACAGTATATAGATGACATCCTGACAGACACTGAAGACAAATCAGCCTGTGTACAGGTAACAATTGAACTTTTAAACTTTTGGGGATTAAATGGGTACAAGGTGTCGAAGAAAAAGACTCAAGTTGCAAGTCAGGTAGTGATATATTTGGGTTTTGAAATCTCAAAAGGACAACGGAGACTGGGGACCAATCGAAAGGAAGCAATTTGTGCTACTGTGGAACCTCAGAATATACATGAACTGAGAGCGTTTTTGGGAATGACGGGATGGTGTAGGCTTTGGATCATGGACTATGGTCTAATAGCTAAGCCATTGTATGAAGCCCAAAAATCTGCCCCTTTTGTATGGGGAAAACAAAACAAGAGGCTTTCTGGAAACTTAAAGTAGCCCTCATGACAGCGCCAGGCTTGGGACTACCGGAAAGAGGATTATTATCCTCCCAAGGAACAAATATTAAGCATCAAAGGAAATATTGCAATTGTTATTGGCCATAGAAGAACGAATTCAAGTAATAATCATGCACTGTAAAGCACATCAAGCAGGAAACACACTTATAGCTGGAGGAAATAGATTAGCAGATACTACTGCTAGAAGAGTGGTGCAACAACAAGTAGTAGCATCTCAGATGGCGATTATCCCCACTAGAACTGTCACTCTTCCTAAAGAAGCACGAAAATACTTAATTGAAGATGAAAAGTTAGCACAATTATTGAACACAAAGAAAAATTCAGAAGGGTGGTGTACAATAGCCACAGGACAGGTAGTAATACGCCCTTTACTTATGAAAGAAATTTTGCAGATAAAACATCGAGAGTGTCATTGGGGTGTGGATGCTGTTGTACAACTCCTAAAAAGGAGTGTAGTATCAGTATGAATGTTAGAAATGGCTAAATCGGTCACAGCAAAATGTGAAATTTGTTTAAAGAATAATCCAGTAGTCCTAAAGAAAGTTCAAATGGGCAAAATAAAAACAGGAGTAGAACCAGGAGATTACTGGCAGATTGGCTTTACAGAGTTACCTAGGTGTAGAGGGTATAAATACATATTAATCGAGGTTGTCACTTTTTCTGGATGGCCAGAAGACCTTCCCTGTCGCACCAATCAAGCTAAAGAAACTGTGAAACGTCTCTTGCAAGAAATTATTCCTAGATTTGGGATTCCTTTGGAATATCATCAGACAGAGGATCACATTTTGTGGCCACAGTAGTACAGGGGGTAAGCAAAATCCTGGGAATCTCTTGAGACTTGCATGTCCCCTGGAGGCCACAATCTAGTAGAAAGGTAGAAAGAATGAACCAAACTTTAAAAAGACAAATTAGTAAAATCTGTCAGAAAGCTAAACTGCAATGGCCTCAGGCACTCTCACTAGCGCTGTTACAAATAAGAGTAAAACCTCGAAGTGGTATGTCAGCAAGTCCATATGAAATAATGTATGGAAAACCATATGAAAGTCCTGAACCTAATCCACATATGCATGTATCAGGGAAACAAGATATCTATAACTATTTGCTTTCTCTTGGAAAAACCTTAGCCAGGCTCCAAGGTACGTTGGTGTGGAACCAACATTTGACTCTGGAAAAATCCAGTCCATAAGACACAACCAGGGGATTATGTATATGCGAAGTTTTGGAATGAAGAGCCTTTGAAAGAAAGGTGGAAAGGACCGTACCCAGTGTTGTTGACTACCTTCCCTGAAATCAAGACTGCTGAATCAGTCATGCGGATCCACTACACTCGTGTGAAGAAAGCAACCAGGGATCCGGAGACTCCGAAATTAACTTTGCAACATGATTAAGTCTGGTTTTTTGTTTGTCTTGCAGTATATGGTGGTGGATATATTGAAAGAAACTGGATCATTACAAACCCAGGCCCAAGTCCAGAGAAATCGAACTTTGAAAAGAGAAAAACGAAACATTGATTCTGATCAGAATTCGAAAGAGGAATTAATTGAACTCAAAAAACTGCAACAGCGTTATCAAGACAACATGATCCACCACTGTATGATCCACCATCATATGGCAATTCTGGTTTGAATCTGTTGAGGTAACAAATGTATGAGTTCGTTAAGTGAAAGTATTGGAATATGATTACCAATACTTTCAAAGGGGGGAATGTAGTAATCAAACTTAAGTTTTAAGGAGCTAATTGCTTAATGAATAGCTAATCACCATCTAAATAAAATTGGTTTATTAATTTATATTAGGATAAGGAATATAGAACTCTACTTACGCATGAAATCGCGTGTAGGCCTTAACTAAAGCTAGAGCTTGTGCAAGTTGCAAAACTGTCAGGAAATGTTTTATACTTGTTAAACAAGGTCTCACTGCACCTGTTCTTTGGTAACAATACCAGCATGTTTCATTTACACAGATCAATATGTGTATTTCACGTGGGCATGCCTCCCTATCTCCCTACCCCCCCATTTCGTGCCTTGTGATCAAATGCGATCTCACCCCAATGGCCAACAATTGTATGGAAATAAGATATGTGAATATTAATAAGGGTTGAACCAACCATTATAAAGGTCAAAATTAACAGCGGGCATTGTATGCATGTTTATGCTAAAATATGTTAAAGATTATGATTTTGCAAAAGAAGTGCATAAATGGATTGAATGTTTGTGCTGTATTCGAAGCATTGGGCGATTTCCAAGCTTCCCAGTGCTGCAATAGAGAAGTGCCTGCTTATCTAACTACTGTTGTTTTTGCGATCTTCCCTTTGAAAATCGCAACAGTGGAAACAAGACAATCTGGTGCAGCTCAGCATCCACCAGTGACGACCTCCAAAGAGAAGCCTGAAACATAGGTCTCAGGGCTTGCTCGCCAAAGATATCCTCGATTAAATGGTCACAATGTAAGCTGTGTGATTTTGGAGCCAAGCCCCCTGGAAGAGCAAACAATTGAGATTTGCTCCAAAAGCGAAGGTGGCAGAAAGACAAACTCATGCTGCACTTCATCCAGTTGTGACGACCTCGAAACAGAACTTTGAACCATAGGCCACTGGGCTCGCTCGCCCGAGATATCCTCGACGGAAGCCACTCAACACAAGCTGCGTGACTTTGGAGCCAAGCCCCCTGGAAGAGCGAACGATTGAGTTTTGCGCCAAGAGCGAAGGTGTCAGCAGGACAAATTTGTTTTGCTCTGCATTCGCTTGTAACGGTCTCGAAACAGAAATTTGAACTGTAGGGCTCTGAGCTCGTCTGCTCGAGATATTCTCGACAGTAGCCAAACAACGCAAGCTGCCTGATTTTGGAGCCAAGCCCCCAAAAAGAGTAAAAGACTGAGCTTTGCTCCAAGAGCAAAGGTGGCAGCAAGACATACTGGTTCTGCTCTGACGGCCTCTCCACAGAATGTTGAACCATAGGGCTCCAGGCTCGCTCGCCCGAGATATCCTCAATGGAAGACACACAAGGCAAGTTTTGTGATTTTGGAGCCAAGTTCCTCAAAAGAGTGAACCATTGAGTTTTACTCCAAGCGTGAAGGTGGCAGCAAGACAAACTGGTATTCCTCTGCATCCACCAGTGACAGCCTCACCACAGAACCTTGAACCGTAGGGCTCTGTGCTCTCTCAGCCAAGATATCGTCGATAGAAGCCACTCAAGGCAAGCTGTGTGATTTTGGAGCAGAGCCCCTCGGAAGAGTGAAAGATTGAGTTTTTCTCCAAGAGCGAAGGTGGCAACAAGACAAACTGGTGCTGCTCTGCATCCATCCATGATGACCTCTCCACAGAACCTTGAACCATAGGGCTCTGGACTCACTAGACTGAAATACGCTCAATGGAAGCCATAAAACACAAGTTATGTGATTTTAGAGTTGAACTCCCTAAAAGAGCGAAAGATTGAGTTTTGCTCCAAGAACGAAGGTGGAAGCCACACCAACTCATGCTTGTCTGCATCCACTTGTGGCAGTCTCACCACAGAACCTTGAACCACAGGGCTCTGGGCTCTCTCTCTGGAGATATCCTAGAGGGAAGCCATTCCAAGCAAGATGTGTGGTTTTGCAGTTGAGCTCCCCTAAAAGAGCGAACAACTGAGTTTTGCTCTAGAGCGAAGGTGGCAGCAAGACAAACTGGTGCTGCTCTGCATCCACCCGTGACGATCTCACCACAGAACCTTGAAATGTAGGGCTCCGGGCTCGCTCGCCTGAGATATCTGTGATGGAATCTACTCAACACAAGCTGAGTCATTTTGGAGACGAACCACACAAGAGGAGGTATTGCCCTCTACGTCCATAAAAGGCTAGAATGCATGGAGCTACACTTGGCGAGTGACAACGAAAGAACCGAGTGCCTGTGGACCAGGGTGAAAGGAAGGGTAGGAGACTTTACAGTGGGGGTGTGCTACAGACCACCCAACCAGGAGGATCAAGTGGATGAGGCCCTTCATATGCAGATAGGAGTTGCTGCTCAATCACAAGCCATGGTCCTCATGGGGGATTTTAATCACCCAGACATCAGTTGGAAAAACAACACGGCGGGGGATAAGCAATCCAGGAGATTCCAGGAATGTGTCGATGACAACTTCCTTCTCCAA
>NW_009725444.1:0-8240 GCF_000703405.1 Apaloderma vittatum
AACCCCTAACATTCTGTGATTCTGTGAATTTATAGTTACACTTTTGCAAGCTAAAGCCATGACGTTCTTTTTATCTTGCCGATATTACTCCCGCCAGTCGTCCACTTAAATTTACTACACATGAAAGCCAAAAGCACATTACCTCCAAGAGCTTTGTGAGGTTACATAATCTGAATCAATTTCATTACCATAAATAAATGTCAAATGGTTGAAATACATTCTCTCTGATTAAACTGTCAAGGGCAAGAACATGCAGGAAGAGTGTGTCTTCTATTTCTCTAACAGAAAAAAAAAAAGAGGCAAAAAAGAGTGAAAGAAGAAATGAGTATCTTATGAGTGATCTTCACATAATAAAGTGAGGTAATACTTCCCAAAGACAAAAAAAATGACCTAGTAGTCCACTTCATTAGTAGCTAAATAAATCTGTTTGTGGAAAAAAATCTGAATGCCTGGTATACTTAGTAATCATAACTTGAATTAGACTGTACTATCTTCAAACCTTTGTCCACATTTTTCTGTCCTTAGCTGATGAAGAAAACACGTTTCCATTTTCTGAGCTATCCCAAATAAAATATAGAGTACTCCAACATCTTCATACTGTGCTTGCTCAGGAAATTCATTCTCTAGAAGTGGATAAACTATTTCCAAGAATTGTGTTGATGACATATTCCTATTTCTTTAGTACCTCAAAGTCATAGAATAGAATCATGGAATAGAATTAGAGAATTCTTTGAGACAGAAGGGACCTCTGAAGGTCACCTGGTCCAACCCTCCTGCAATGAGCAGGACATCTTACCAGGTTGCTCAGAGCCCTGTCCAATCTGACCTTGAATGTTTCCAGGGATGGGCCTTCCAGCATCTCTCTGAACAACCTGTTCCAAGTCCTCTAGACCTGTTTGTTTTTCATCTTTGATAGTAAGGGAGTTTGAAGTGATAGGCTTAGTTGTCAGTGGCTGCTCTTCTTGTCTGTGGTCTCAACCAAAAGATAATCCTTCTCCTGGAAACAGATACTCAGATCCTCAGCAGCTTTCAGGACAGTCACTAGCCCTTACATATATTAAATACATAAGGAACTGAAGATGAATGTGATTAAGTGGCAATGTTGATATTGAAATTTGTTATAGAAATTCAGAGACGTGATTTCTAGTAGCAATAAAGCACTTGTAACTTACACATTTTTATACTGTGCATGTGTACCTTCCCAACCATTATTCATTTCTGTGGGTTTAGTTCCCAGAAAATACAAGTATTATGAGTACTGTTCATTAGTGTCAAAACACAAGTGTACTTTATAAATATTCTGCTCATGCATTATGTATAAGAAAGAGTGGACTGACAGAATGTCAGAAGTAAATGGATTGAAAATAACAGTTCAGGGTTACCTAAAGGAGATTACAGCCATTCAAACTGGAAGTATCACTAACTTATATGGTCTCTTAATCAAAACTGCCTAAGGCAAATACAGATACATTAAGACAATAAATACAAGTAATTGGGGTTACTTCCAAACTACTATGTGAGCTAAACCTTAAATAAGGTTTTTTTGAAAAAAACATCTCTTGGAACTAACTCAACACTGTACATTATGGAGTTAGACAACGTTCAGATTTGGAATGTCAGTGGTCAGAATTTGATTGCACTCCATCAACAAGGAGAGAACCAGCAAATAATTCTCAGTACAGGCAGCACAGGATGGCATAATGCCACACCAGGGGCAAAAGATGTGGTTTCTGAATTACAGGAGTGGTAGCTCGTTCCCGGGGCAGCCCACTGAAGACATTGAGGAAATTATCAGTGAAAAAAACCTCCAATGGCTGCTTTTACAGTTGTGTCACCCATGATCAGGCACCTTTCCTGCCCCAGCTACAAAGCTCCCTGGTTTTAACAAACTTGAACTGGCTCTAGTTCATGAGCAAAGTGGCTTCGTCTACCTTTCAACAGGTTAGAGTTAGCTGTGCCTCATTCTTGCATAAATTTCGGTTAGGGGTGGGTTTAAAGCCTGTTCAACATAACCGAAGGTGGATTTGGCTTAGTTATTAAGACTAACGTAGACACTGAATTTCTTTTGCCTTAGTATCACATGATATGGCTGTATTGATTTTACAGATGTGTCTTCTAGGTCATTTCCCAGTTTGGGTTTTCAATCTTTATTTTCCTTCCTGTTTTATTATTTATCTTGTGTTTGGTCCCTGCTGTTCAGTTGTATCTCTGTTAACAACTGTGTACAATACGAGGCACAGTGAGTTTCTAACTGGAGTATGAAAGACTGGCCCCATGGAAACTGATGAATTGCCTGGCCAATCCACCATCTGCCTCCAGCAGTGCTCCACATACAATACAGCAAACAACAATGAAAACCACAACAAAATCCTCTCTGTATTAGGCCTGTGCTCTAACAATGGACAAAAGAGGCAAAAGAAAGCTTCCATCTCTACTTCAGATTGCTGCAATGCCTGAAATCAGAGCATCAATAACACAGTTATCACACTTTAAAAAAAAAAAAAGGAAAAAAAACCTCAAAATCTACCTTTAAATCGATAGAGGCAGTTTAAAAGGAGTACATGTGAACCAAAAAATGTGCAAAATAAGAGAAAACTAAGGAAATTTCTTCTCTTTCTCTTCAGAGAAAACCATCTTGGTCATTTACTCAGCATCCTTGGCTAATCTCATGACTGAGTCTTGTGAGTGACTGTCCTATTATGACCTACCTTTTCAAAATCATTACAGAATGGGGAATATTATTAGAAAGATTGATGTGCTCATTTTACAAATACAAAGCAAAATATCAGATTTTCAATGGCACTAAGGAATTTCTTGAAGAAATAACTGGGAACTAAGCCTTTTACAAAATCCTGGTTGGAGCAATGAAAAAGCCATCCCTTCCCTTAACTAACCAACTTATATTATAGTCACCGTTATCACCACTGACCATTGCCAATGCTATATTTTGTTAAAAATCTTCCATGAAGGCAAAACCCAACATAATCCAGGTAAAATGTGAATGGTATCAGTGGTTAAAACTTAAAATGGATTAAGAAATTGAGTTGCAATTTTTAAGACAGCAAATATTATAGCACAAACATGTGCTAATTCCAAGGACTCGGATGGACTTCACATACCACTAGCAAGTGCTGAAAACACATTTGTGCCAGCGAGATTAGTTTAGGTATCCTCAGGGCAAGTTATTACACGTTCCCTATAGGTGGAATTTATGACAAGTAAAAGATAAGCAACAAGAATAAATGCTGCATACAGACTGCATCACTTCTCTTGTCATTCTCAAGAAATTAACACAGAAGTTTGCTAATACGGTTCAAAATGGTACAAGCTATTTAGTTTCTGAAAGCTAATTTCACAATATGCATAAGCCATACTTCAGAGAACAGAGGAAGAAATGAAATTAGGCTTAAAAACTCCAACTGATTACAAACAATAATGTTCCCAAAAAGATTGATTAAAAAAAAGAAAACCAGAAAATAGTCCTGAAGGATAGTTTTTCCAACTGAGCTTTCTGATTACAAAATCAGTACATTACTGATTCAGCTTTTTAAGTTGTTGGCAACAGAAAGTTAATGCAGAAATCAAGAGAAACCATCATACTTTGAACAACTTGCATTTTAACAGCTTTAGCCTCTTTTTTGCTTCTCAAAAACGTTAAAGGAAAAAAATACTCACAAAATTTGACATTAAACTCTGAAGGACTTCATGAGGCATTCTAATTGCATATGACTATGAAGGAATATTTTGGAATGGCCATAGAGACATATGAAGATAATGCAGAAGTCATTTGATACAGAGCAATGCTGAACAAACTGATGTGATTACTAGTGCCAATCAGATTATTGGTTTGAAAACAAAGAACAAGTGTTGGCCTGTCTAATAATATCACTTTTTTAGTTGTTGAGTTAAAAACATAGTTTCTAACATCTACATGAATTAAAACTGAATGTGCACCAGCAATTTCAAGGGTCTTAAATTTAAATCCGATAAAGAAAACATGAACTTTTAGCAATACAACAGCCTGTTTGTGATAAACAATTCTCACAGTTATTCAGATTTCTTATCCTTGAGTTCAAAACCAAGAGTCAGACATTCAGTTTTAAGTGATAGCTGTACTTTTTGATTAATAATCCATGTTTTAATAATGACATCCTTTTGGAATACAATATTGGGATGTACAGTGAAGTAAGACTGCATAAGACCTATTATCTGTGAGGCAATAATTTCTCGCATGAGTAAATAATTGTATCTTTTTGTTTAAATACATATTTCTATTTTTATACAGAGAAAAATAAGGATTCTCATATGCCCAATTCTTCTACTCTGTTTAAAAATTAAGAATATTTTAGGAGCATAAGGAAAATTTATCTTAGAAGGACACAGTTATGAGAAAGTTTCAGCTACTAAGACAGGCAAGTAGTCATGAAATCTTATACACTACACCAGGCTCTGATTTTGGGCAAGACTCTGCCAAGCACTGAGTTCTCACTAGAGTGTGAAAATCAGGCTAAAACATCTGACTCAGGCATAGGGTCTTGAGGCCGAGGAACAGCTGGTATCATTTCAGGGAGGACGGCATATTTCTTTCTGGAGACATGCCCTGCAGTGCTGTCATTGAGTGCAAGTGTTATATTCTTGTGCACGACCTGAGAATTCAGCCCTTCAGGGATGCAATTCCAAAACTGTATTCTGTGTTCAATATCATGTCACACTTACATCACCGCTGCTTTTTAATTGTGTGGCAAAACTCAAACTTACCAGTGTTTCTATACTTAATGAAAAAGGGCAAGGACGACATTTGGTCCAGCAACAAAGAGAAAGGAGCTGTGGACAACCTAAGAATATGAGCACAATTATTGGACTTGAGGGGGAAAGCCTGTACGCTATATACTGTGATTAGCCAAGCCATATGTTTGCAAAAGATCTCACTGCTCACCGAACACATTTAATGGACTCCCCCGACAATGTCCCTTGTTAGCACCCTCTAGGATATAGACATGAGGAGTCGGATCATGAAAACATGCACTTATCAACTCAGTAATTGAAGAGAGAGACAAAAGTTCAAAGATTTCAAGGAAGTCTGCATGTCCCAGCATAAATGGAGAAAACTAACATGAATTTTTGTAGATACTTTTGTCAGAAGTAAAGTTACATTTTGTGTTCTGTCTTTACACAACCAGTTATCTGCAAGTCTCTGTGACAAAACTGGTAAGCCAATTGACATGAAAAGATTGACAACTCAGAACTGACAGTATTTGACAAGGGGTAACTTTGCCAAAAACACTTATATGGAAGATGAGGAATACCAGATAAAAATAAGACATGACTAACAACCAGAGTAAACAATGCTGTATCAGTAGTGAAGCCATTTGATTTTGAGGAAAACAATTACAACATTATTTCCTCCTTAAAAAAAATAACCTCTGAGAATACTTCAAGGAAAAAAAAACTTTACCCTTAATGAAAACAATATAAGATAACATACAGAGGATATATGTCCACTCTTAGGACACATCTTCTGGCAACCAGTGTGTTTGTTGATCAAGACTCTCCAACTCTAAAAGGAACCTGTCATCAGTAGATTAAACAGCTCTTCGATTAGAGAAAACAGTGCAAGATCACACTGAATGACAAGCAAAAACCAAAGACCCTCCAAACTACCAGTAGAAAATTGAATAAAATGGTTAAGAGTTCAACTTCGGGTGCAGAAGCGAAAGAGAATCTTAATGAAATTTGAGGAAACAGGTAAAAGATCAAAGTTCTTTAGGTCCAGCGAACAATTAAGAACTTCAAGAAAAAAACTTCTAGGAAGGTTGTGTCAATGGAACAAGGGTCACAAATTGCCTTAAAAATGTTGCTTTCTGGGCCTGACCTCTGGGTTGGGGTCATGTATAGCTTGAATAGTCTGTTCTGTATTCCCATGTGCACTAATTCAGAAAGGAGGGGAACTGAAGGAAATATGTACAACACCTCTCCCAACAATGAAATCAAGAATGCATTCTGGACACCAAAGAGGAAGTTTGGTTCTGGAACAGAATTTTGGTGTCTTTTTAAGGATTTTTGAAGCAAAAAGAGAGTAGTGTTAGAGTAGTTATTTGTTAAAATTATTGTTAAAAATATTCTTGTTAAAATTATTTAACTCATCATTTCAACATTTTACTGATGATCTAACATCATCAAATAACCAAAATTCTCTCTCATAGTTTCATTCTTGAATGGTGACTAAGAGATGAATCTGATGGCCTGTGCACCAAGTCCAGAGACAAAATGCATAATTAACACATAGTTAAAGGGATCAAACAGTACCATTATTTGATATAGGACAATGATAGTAGTACTGCAGATTTGTTACTCTGTGTAAAGGCCTGATGAAAATATCTTCAAGTACACTGAACTTGCTCACAGCATATAATCCTTGAACCCTTTGTTCAGTCAAATGAGTACTTGAGTATCAAAGAACAGCATCTTCAGTTATCATCCTGTGCAAAGTAAGAAAACAAAATGGCACGCTTCTGCAGATGTGATTTAATATCTCTCAGTACCATGTGGAAATATGAATATTAATTACAGTAATTAGTGTTGTTTGTATCAAGTAAATAGTGGTCTGACTGATGCTGCCTTTTCATTAAGGGATGCGCAATGAAAAGATATGATGCTTACAAACATCACACTCAACGTCTAGTATACACAGCTACACTTGTACAGTCATCCAAGTAAGGCAGGACTTTAAGGCTAGCTGTTGTTAAAAGGTCCAAGAAAGGAACAAAGATCCTTCTATTAAAGAGGTTTTAGCTACTAAAGGAGGCTACTATCAAGTCCAGTTTTGCTATTGTAAATCACAAGAACTTGCAGTGAACTAACTGGTATTTCACACTTAAACTTGTCAAACCGAAGACATTTAGAATGAGGTTGACAGAGTTCATCAGTTGTTGAAAGGAGCTATACTTTATAAGTCAAGTATAAAGGATAATCATAGCCTTCTATGAACAATCAGAGACAAAGTCTTTTGTGACTATACTGGTTGCCATTAAAAGACCTAAGGAAGACCTCAATTTGGTTACAATCCCTCTATTTCCCATATTACCTATAATCCAATGTAACAACTTGATATCATCTTGCAGGTCAAGAGATGCAATCCTATTTGCTTTCAGGTGCAACAGAATACTACTTTTCTAATAAAAAGGGTTAAATTTTCAGCATCTAAGGCTGCTCTTCATTCTCCCTTCTTTTCTGCAACCTGAAATATTTGCTGTGAAGCCCTTTTCCCTCAGAAATTAACTCTTGTCATTGGTTTTACACTGGAGATGCAAATGACTGACACTCCTGAAAGTGGCCACTGAAGAAGAGAAGAAGGTTCAAAACGTGGTAATGCCAAAAAAATTCAGAAGTTTCAATCTGTTTTACATAACAGATAACTGAATCTGGTTAAAAAATATGGCAGTGCACAAACCAGAGCTTACTGGCTTAAGGTACACAGGATTTTACTGAAGAAGGGAGCAATTCTTTGTGCCTGATACAACTTCAGAAGCTGTGTCTCATTAATGGCTGCGTTACTGCTGTATCCATTCCTAGTGAGCAGCAGCAACTAAAACAGTTTGTGAATTTTGCAGACTCTTGACAACTGCAGATAAGAAAAATGATATAGCAGAATACTGAGATCTGAAACAAATGGAATATTGATAGTTACATCTCCGCTTTTGATCTAGTTTTAAATAGCTAACAGTCCCTGGAGGGCTCAAAAATCTCCATGTCAAGGGAGGGCCTCAATGTGCAAGAAATGAATAAGTCTAGTTCCTAACTGAAAATCTGGCATCAAGGATAATACCTTCTGGAATCCTTCCCATTGGTTACTAGGAATGTCTTCTAAAAACCACAGCTGTGATGACCAGTTACAGATATTTAGGGATCTTGTAAAACAGCTGCAATTCCACGTGTAAAAAGAATATGTAAAGAGAATATCAGAGTCCTTTTCTAAATTCCTGCAGTAGAAGCTCCCCAAAAGACAGTGAGCAAAGACTTTCTGAAATAACAGTCCAAGGGCACCTCATAATACGCAACTCAAATTGCAGCATAGCTGCAGAAAACTTCCCCCCTCCCTAAAGAAACAAATAAGTGAAGTCTTAGTTTCCTTGTTCTGCTCAGCAGCTTCCAGAGAGAAAGGGCTACAAGAAATTTAATATCTTATTCAGGATCTTCTTCCTTCTCACCTGGACATTCTTTCCCCTGTCCATCTTTACCTA
>NW_009725444.1:8271-16773 GCF_000703405.1 Apaloderma vittatum
ATTATGCTCGATCTAAAAGCCCTGCATTCACAGCCAAGAAAAATTTAGACATTGAATAATGGTGGAGGTTCAAGACCATGTGTTATTCAGAAGCTCATTCAAGGAGAATAGTCAAAGAGGAAGCTAATCTATTTAAAAGCTGCAGGAATGACTAATAGGTATCATAAGCCACTATATGAATTACTGCAGTTCTTACTGGTAATTAAAGTAGGCTTTCCCGGAAAAAAGAATTGAGTGCTTTGAGGCTACTGACAATATAGTTGAGAGTTCCCTTTTTAGTATTGCTACCCTGAGAGGAGGTGCAATGGAGCATGGGAGCCGCAGTGTGACAGAAAAGAACTTTTCATCAGAATAAAAACTCACAGGACAATCTGAATAAAACAGGGTCACGTTACACAGTAAAAAGGCATATTTAGAACTTTGTAGTTCAAAGATGGATCACTTTAATCGTTTTGCTGGTCTATAAGGAATACAGGTAAGTCCTCAAGGAAGCTATGAGAGGGTTTCAACAATAATGAAAAGTTGAGGGTACTCTGCTTTAGGCAGGCACAGAAGGACTATTTCTACTCAGCAGAACACTGGAAGAAAGAGAGAGGAAACAGTATGTGTCACTCTTTTTAAAACTACAGAAGAACATGCAGAGGCGAGGGGTTTAGAGCACGACCCTAGTAACACTGGCTAACGGTGCTTGCGTATGTGCGCTCTGCAGTGTCAATATGCCTAGAGATAAGCACTCAGAGATACTCAACTACATTCTCTGCCTCAAAGGAACTTGCTGTATTTCTAAAGCCAGTGAGTGAATTTAAATATATTTGAAGCAGCCTGCTTAGATGCATCATCTGAAAAGCGCAGCACTTGTTGATGTCTTTTCTTACTGTCTAAGGGTATTTTGAAAATAGAACTGGCTCACCCGCTCCTTCCCCTCCACCCCCTCAAAAAAAGGTTAAAAAAGAAAATTGGATGGAAGAAAATAAATTATAAGAATTGTTAAATTTAACACCCAAGCCCCAGGATTGTACTGACTTTTGGTGGATAGACCCCAAAGTATAGCATAAAACCTCATGAGGCATGCAGCACAGAGACAGAGCATCATAGCATTCCTGATGCAAATGACAAGTGATTATTAAAAAACCCTCACCATAAATCCTGTACTATCTGGATAAAAATATGCAAATTAAAAATATCTTAATCATAAGATAATGAACTGTGCACTCGTTGCACAAATGATGTGGATCATATAATATGGATTCACACAAAACCTGTAACACGATGCAAACTTCATTTTAGAAAGTCCAATAAAAGCTTAAGTAAAAGTTAGGAACTCATTTCAAAGTAGATTGGAGAGCTCATACTTACTAATGATTTTGTTACTTTTTTGTTTTTCTTGGAATTCTTTCAATAAAAAAGGGAATTTACAGTGTTTTAATACTTTCAGCTGGTCTACTTGTTAAAATTTGAACTCTTTTTTAAACATCAAGGCCTATAGAATTATTTTTTTATGTATTAGTGAGAATACTGCAGACTAGCTACTGTGAGGTAACCAGTAGCTGTCATTGCTTTCTATTTGTTATTGCAAACACCATTTTATCAATTAGTTCAGAGGAGTTTTACAACCATCTGTCAGCAGTGAGAAAAATCAGTGAATATTTGGAAAGAAAAGGAAGTGAGATGACAATGAAAGACAAAAAGACAATCCAGGCAATTAAATCCACTCCTCCCTTGAGAATCAATCTCTTCAGTTTATAACACCTAATATGGGGGTGGGAGGAGTAGAGAGTAGAATGATAAAAGAACTGCCAACAGCAGATAGGTTTTTCCTTAAATCAGTATAAATATTGAAGGTTTTAAAATGTTTGAAGTGCTGATCCAGGCATCTTTTTTATCCTTTCCCGGAACAAATATTAACTTCTGGATGAGGGGCTTACTTAATGTTTTTAATCTTTCAACCTCAGCAAACAAATAGGTTTTGTTTATTTACTCAAGTGTTAAGCACATTTTGTCATGGAAATGTCTCTTGTAAATTTTGCATATTTTAAGCCTATTTTCTATCGTGTGCTTTTAGCCTTTTGGTATCCTTTTTTTAAAAAAAGCAAAGTTAGCATGCAAAAAGCGTAATTTAATTGAGCAATAAAGATCTTAATATTTTCATGCATCTAAGAAATTTAATATGCTCTGCAGCTCACTGAAATAAAAACAATTCAATAAGGATTTGCTTTTTTCCCCCTCATTGTTTACTTAAGCTTTTATTACCAGTTTGGTGCTTATGATGGGTGAAGAAATGACAGCACAGAAGCCTCCAGTCCTCTACACATGCACCAGCTAGGAACAGTTCAGGTGGAAGCACCGCAAAGTTATTCTACCAGTGTAGATCCACTTCACATCTGACCCAATCGTGCCATCTCTTCTATTACAAAATGGCCAGTCAGGTTTCATGTTCACTAAATTTTTTACCCTCATGTGGACTTCCAACTGTGCCAGATGGTGTGTGATGGTTCTGTAATGCTCTTGCCAACACACCAACAACCCATTTGAGGAGGATTTGAACATCTGAGGAAGATTTAAACATGATCTTCCAGACCTGCAGAGTCAGCTACTAGGAATCTATATCTCCAGTATCTCCTCAGGGAAAATGGTGGGTGAGAAAATGCTCATGAAGAGATAATAAAGGACTATACAAATGAACAAACACTGGTCTGACACATAAATGTGCCTCTGGTAAGGTATAATTTACATTTCAAGCTTTTATTCAATGTCTACATTAGTTACAAGGCATAATCCTTTATACTCAACTTCAAATCTCTGTCGTGGACTCTTTCAGCACAGTTTGCAATGCAACATTATGTCCTGAAGTAAAAATCAAAGCTATCACGCAATATATGGCTCTTCAGTGAATTATCCATAACAGTTAAGTGCATGCATCAAATTCCAGTAATGTGGAAATATATCCAAGAAATAGATTTCCTCTTTCATTTTCCATGAAAAACACTGTGAGATATGATGTATGGAAAAAGCACATCTGTAACAGTAATATTAATAAAAAGAGAGACTGCAAAACTATTCTATAAATCTACATTTTCATTTGAAAGAAAGGTTCTTTCACCACTGCAGTGTTAGCAAATATAGATGTTATATTTGTGTTTGTACTTTTAAAGTATCTGGCTGGGACAGAGTTAATTCTCTTCAGAGCAACCCATATGGTGCTGGGTTTTGAATTTGTGACTAAAAACCGCCAGTCTTCTGGCTACTGCTAAGCAGTGCTTGCTTTTATCCTTTTCCCACTCTGTGCACCGCTGAGTAGGCTGAAGGTGGGTAAGAAGCTTGGAGGGGACACAGCTAGGACAGCTGATGCACACTGGCTGAAGTGATATTCCTTACCCGACGATGCCATGCTCAGCAATAAAAACTCAGGAGAAAGGAGGAGAGAGTGGGGAATGTTGATGATGTTTCTGTTCCCAAGTAACGGTGTTGTGTGCTGAGGCCCTGCTTTCCAGAAAATGGCTGAACATCTGCCTGTTCACAGAAATCAGTGAACAAGTTTCTTCTTTTGCTTTGCTTAACTATCTTTATCTCAACTCATGAGCTTTCGTGATTTCAGCTTTCATATTTTCTTCCCCATCCCACTGTGTGCAAGGAGTGAGCAAGTGGCTGGGTGAGCACCTAAGTTGCTGACTGGGACCAGTCCACCACAGTTTCGTTCTTAGCCATGCAGTACAGAATAAGCCATGGTTTTGCCACTCCTAAACAAGCAATCAGTAATGGCTGTGTCTTGCCACTCAGGGTCATATACTCATATGTGATATCTTAAAGTTGACTGGGAAATCAGTCAGTATCCACACTTCTGTATATATCTTCTTTCTTCACAAATTTGTGAACTCAGTTATCTTAAGGTGCCATACATTGGGATTGGTGAAGCATGAACATAAACTGAATCAGAATACTTTGAGCTAGGTGAAGGTATTTTTCAGTCATATGACAGTTTCAGTTCAGGTACACAACATTATTCTCACATCAGCAGCAAAGTAAATATTTATGAAATGGAACATTAAGGCCCATCATGGGGTATCCTGCTAAACACAAACTTTTCCAGATTTGTGCTGAATTCTCATCAGGAACAGAAAGAGTTAAAGGGACAAAATGCACAAAAGTTTCCTATTCCTGTATAACAAAATATCACTTGCCGTGCAGAGGTCCTTAGAAGACCAGAATAATGAAGCACTTGTTAGGTTCCATGTAATTACAGTAAGATATAGAAGATGGGGCAAAAGATCTCACAGTCAAGACACTGGGGGACCTATTTCTCACCCTACCTTTGACTTGCTGAATGACCTTTCATTTTAGCCTCTTTGGATTTCAATCTCCTTAATTGCAAATCAGTGGCATCAACATTTATTAGGCACTTTAAAATTTACAGATGAAAAGTGCCAATCAAGGTCCATAAATATACTAGTACTATCAAACATATTCGGCCATCTACTCTAGCCATAAAAAATAAAAACCAAATAGATGGGTTTTTTTCTTCTTTGCCAAACATTGATTATTGCTAACTATTATTTATGGTGTTATAGAGATTATTACTACTACCATCAGAATAAGATCTAGCTACAGACCAAATGACTTGTGTCATACAAACACTGAATAAAATGATACTCTATGTCCTATAGGGCTTGTAATCTAATTTTAAAATAAAAAAAAAACACAAAAAATACAACAAAACAACAAGAGAACAAGGGAATAAACAATGGCAGTGAGACAAACTGACTGCTGTGATAGGCAGTAATCTTACTCCTTTTGTAGAACACTTGTATAGACTAGCTAAACAGTGCTACAAGGTGTATTCACATCAAGAATCTGTGCCAGTACCATCTTCAATGTCAATTTTTTTCTAGAGGTTGCTACACCTCCTTCCTCCTCCTTTTCATTTCTGACTGCCCAGAAAATTAGATTACCCACTCGCTGTAACCTATTGCAACTTGTTAAGGATTCATTACGTCAAAGACTACTGAAATGAAAGCAATATTAATATAAAGCATGTTGAACTTTTTCTTCATGTAAGAAGGATCAATGAGAAATATATATCAGCCATATTGAGAAACCTGCTATATTTACTTGTTAAAGAGGGAAGTGGATGAACGAACTGCATAAAGACTATTTACCACAAAGAAGTGCATTGTAAAACCTACCAAAATCAGCTGAGTGAATAAATCTGATGAGCATCTGTAGCCCTTACTAAGAAGGAAGTCAGCCCAGGGATTAAAATATGATCAATAACACAGTAGAAATTAATGAGATACATAAGGACATACACATCAACAAGAATAACCTACTGCCCCTTCCAAGTTCCCCAATGGAACCCCTGCTGCAGTGGGTTTTGCCTCTCTATGAGGTTGCTGAGACCTGATACTTCTGCTGGTGGTGAGTAAAATGACTACAGGACTCCTCTTATTCTGTCTGAAGTCCTGTTGCATAATTCAATTACTAAATGTAAATGTCCAAACCTGATGTACTCTGGGCTTATCACCCGCCAAAAAGTATGTTTTCACTGCACTCTGGATGTTGATTCATCTACAGAAAGCATTTGCAATCCCAGTTCTGTGTAGTCGGTAGTGCATGGCAATGGAATTTTGACATTTACACACCTAGAAAAGAACATGCTCGATGTGTAACACAAGCGTGTCTAACGCATTTGTGACTTTCCTTGAACCTATTACGCTATGTATTCCTTTTGTTTCACGATCAATATATCTTCTTTTGAATCACCAGAATACAACCAGTAACAGAAAGCATTATTTAAAACAAACCTTTTGGGTTGGTTGTTTTTTTTTTTTTTGATCCTTTCAAGCCCCTTGTTACTGCACAATCAATTTACAAATACATCAGGCAATGTTTCAGCTATCAAAATAAGAAAAATGCACTGATTATAAAAAAAAAATCATTCTGCTCTCCTAAAATCTCCTTAAGAAGTAAACTGTTCACAAATGAAACCCAGAGAAACAGCCATTTTAAAACAGATTCTATCTGCTTGCATCCATCACCTTTTCTCCTGTTTGTCAAGACTCTATGGCCTTGAGCACTGGTTTAATTCATAACAGTAAGTTCATCCTTTATTTAATCTGAATTTAATAAGTTACTGTTAAACAATCCTTCTGGTAATTTATTAACATAAAATAATGGCCTTACAGGAGGTCATTTAGAGCTGTTCTGAGCTAAAGAACAGCTAGTCCACAGCATTATAAGGTTTTCACTCAGCTAATATGTATCTACTTCTCTATGAATTTTGTGAGGTTTAGTTAATGTTTGTACAGGATGTTTTTTTCCAGGAATACAATTTTTTCATGGTTTCATGAGCAACTTAAAATTCAGGAATGGATATTTAGTAATATTACTATAATAATACCTGTTCATGTTGAAGTTCACATAAGTTATTCTCAGTCAGTTGGGGCTCTCTAGAAAAGGTAATATTACATAAATGTCCTAGAATTTTCCCTTTACTCTCTTTGTGTCCTTCTCAAACTGCTCAGAATAAAAGAATTAACTGGTCTGCTAAAGAATTCCAGACCTAACTAAAATGTCAACCTGCAGATCAATATAAATCAATCTCAAAAGATGGGTGGAAATTTGTTTTTTAATGCCCAGAAAAAAAAAGTTTGCTTTTAATTAATTCAACTAATGGGAGCTCATTGATGTTCAGGTTAATCATGTGCACTGCAGTATTAGCTAAACAACTCTTCTGTATCAGATTTTCGTCTGGGTGTAGTTATGGACTATCTGTAGTAATTAAAGTCAAATTTATTGATGTGCAGCTTCTTCCTCAAAGTCACAGCAAATGACAAAGGAATAATACTGATAATCTATGACATTAACTTCTTCAGGACAGAGTGGGGATTAAAGTCATAATCTTAATTTTTTTAAGAGTATTTTTTTAGAAAGAATCAAAGAATAGTTTAGGTTGGACCTTTAAGATCACCAAGTCTAACCATTAACCTAGCAATTCCAGGTCCACCACTAAACCATGTCGCTAAGCACCACATATACATGTCTTTTAAATACTTCCAGGGATCGTGACTAAATCACTTCCCAGGGTAGCCTATGCCAATGTTTGACAACCCTTTCAGTGAAGAATTTTTCTCCTAATATTCAATCTAAACCTCTTATGGCACAACTTGAGTCCATTTCCTCCTGTCCTACCCCTTGTTACACAGGAGAAGAGACTGACCCCCATATCAGGTAGTTGTAGAGAGCATAAGGTCTCCCCTCAGCCTCCTCTTCTCCAGGCTGAACAGCCCCAGCTCCTTCAGCTGCTCCTCATAAGACTTGTGCTCTAGACTCTTCATCAGCTTGGCTCCTTCCAGATAGCAGTACCTTCATGACAGCAATGTACACCACTGACAAATGAGTCCCTGTCTCCATTGATATTAGCTGAGTCTTGTTAGTAAACACAAAATCCACCTACAAAAAGTTTAATAAGATGTAAAGAAAGAGTTGAATAATATGTAAAGAAAGCTGTAATGTCCCTGATTTCAGCTAATCATATCAGACTTTTTTTGCTTTATCTTGTATGTAGCTTTTGTAACAAATGAGTTTAAAGAGCTACAGCCTCAGCATCCCAAGAAGTTTAAATCAGATGAAGTAACTGCAAGTGAAGGATGTCTCAGAACTGCCTCCTGCCCAAATAAAATGTCTGGTTTTGTCAAATGTCTGATTTAAAATATTAGCTTACACCAAAATTATTTTCTCCTCCCTTCACCTTGAGCCAGTTGGTTTGCCATGAAAACAAGGTATGCAGAGCTTAAATATATTAGATGGTACAAATCATATTCCTTAGAAATACTCCTCCTTGCTATAATGGGAAAGGAGGAAGAAAATACATCAGAATGAATGATGGCCATTAACTGGCAACTTTGGCTAGTTACTATATATTATATATTCATATCCCAATAAAAGGAATAGCATGTGGTTTCTTCTTTTTGAAAATCTTTGCTTCCACTAAAAATCAGTAAAAACTCCAACCAACTGGCTTACAGTGGTGTAAACAAGCTAGTATTTTAAAACAAAACTTATACTTAAAAAGTAATTGTGGATATGTCCTTAATAACAATAACAACTGATGAATGTGCTTTTTAGAGGAAATTCACAGAATCACAGAATTATTGAGTCTAGAAAAGATCTCTGAGATCATCAAGCCCAGCCTATGACCCAACACCACCACAAAAAAACAGGGCACTAAGTGCCACATCCAGCCTCTCCTTAAACACCCCCAGGGACGGTGACTCCACAACTGCCCTGGGCAGTGCATCCCAGTGCCTGAGCACCCTCTCCGTGAGGAAGAACTTCCTGAGATCCAACCTAAACCTCCCCTGATGCAGTTTCAGACCGTGCCCTGTCACTGGTTGCCCGGGAGAAGAGCCCGAGCCCCATCTGACTACAACCTCCCTTCAGATAGTTGTAGAGAGTGATAAGGTCCCCCAGAGTGCCCTCCAGGCTAAACACTCCCAGCTCCCTCAG
>NW_009725445.1:0-27397 GCF_000703405.1 Apaloderma vittatum
CAAGAGGTTCCACCTAAATTTGAGAAGAAAACCCTTCTCAGTAAGGGTAACAGAACACTGGAACAGGCTGCCCAGGGAGGTGGTGGAGTCTCCTTCTCTGGAGACGTTCAAAATGCGCCTGGATGCCTTCCTGTGTAATATCGTCTAGCTGTTCCTGCTCCGGCGGGGGTATTGGACTAGATGATCTTTTGAGGTCCCTTCCAGTCCCTAACATTCTGTGTGATTCTGTGATTCTGTAAACAGTGTTCAGATAACCATAAAATCAAAACTGGATGTCATTTGCACAAATGCTGAGCAGCTATCTCCAGAAATCTGAACTCATCCAAGTTGTGGCCTCTGCACTGGTTTAGACCTTTCCTACATCTCTGCATATTCTCTACATGCTTTCTGCAACCAACATGCATAATGACTCACTGGCAACTGCCCCTTCGTTATCTCTATCCCATCATTTAAAATTCACCTGTGCCTTTGGCCCACTGGGCTTAGGAAAGTGAAGAAAAGTCTCAGCAGACTCAAGCAAATTTAACCTACATGGACTTATTCATCATCTGCACATTTGGCACCATCTCCTAGCATGACGCAAGAAAATGAGCCAAAAAGAATTCCTGTCATGCTTTTGTTATGACAGCACATTTAAGGGTTGTTCCTTTTAATGTTGTGTCCAGAGGACCAGAGGGCATGGAGGATCCAAGATATTCTTCCACCAAGAGGTCTTTAGATACTCTTAAGTTCGGCACAATTCTGAAAGGGGGTGATGAAAAAAATGATGCCTTTGTAATCTGTACATCTGTTCTCTGTGCAAATTCAGAGTTAAAAACAAAATTTAAGCCTTACTGTCCTTAACCTTGCAGAGCATATTCTGCAGATAGCAAGCCGGATCACCCTTCCTTCCCACATTTCTCACTATAGGCAAGTTTTGTGTGAGTCTGCCTACATGTCAACAAATACACAATCCAAGAAGGGCAAAGCATTGATAGAGGCCATAATTTTATCACTAAAACTGGAATTATTTCTGCTTTATATTAATTCTGACTGATGTGAGAGGAACAGGTTTGAATTCCAAGGGAGCTCTGTGCATCTGAAAATGTTCTGCCCATAAAAGAAATCAATGCTAGCTAAAGATTCTGAAATGTAAACAACTAAGAGGTCTCTTTCACTTGCTTTCTTTTTCTTCCTGTATTCCTTTAAAGAGCTTATTAACAGAAACAAGTATCTTTTCTTCATGCCAGGCAAGTCACTGAAAAGTGTTTTGATCAATTACACAAACATACACAAAATCTGCAGTTAAGTCTAGTTCATCTTCTATTATAGGCTTAGTAAATATTAGCTACTTTTCTGAATGGTATTTTTAAGATCATTGCAATAATCATACAGAGTTTTTAAGGTAGTATTTAACAATACAAATCCATCACAGGCAATGTATTGCCAGTGATATTTAGGCTTGTTGCCAATTTGCATCGGTTCTACAATGCTGGCTTTGCACCACCAGGGAATAGGAAAAAAAAAAAAAACCAATTATACTCGATGTTTCAAAACTAATACTATAGGTAATATCTATCATTTCACCCAAAAGTCATCAAAGAATATGTATAGGAACTTGTGAGTTTTGAAATACAAAAACTTCAAGACCTGCATTTGGTTTTTGACATTAAATAACTTTAATTTCTTTAATAATATATTTTAAATATACCCTGTGCAGTCAGATAATTCTCTTAACTTAATATCTTAATTCAAGAAAACTGGAACAGAGGCTTATGGCGAAAAAGACATGGAAACTAGTTTTAATAAGGACAGAATTTGGGCTTTGGAAAGACTTTTGGCCCACTACCCTTGCTTCCTTACCTGCAGCTCACCGTTATGACGAGGAGATTCGCTCAGTGTAAAGGGTTTTTTTTTAACTGAAGAGCGAGTGTTTTAAATAAAATCAAAGGAACCTGGACTCAAGCCCGCAATGCGAACTCAGGTCCCAGCCGCGTGTCCCCTTCCCCCACCAGCCCGGGGGGAGCCCGCGGCTCCCACCGCGGAGCGGGGACACCTGGTGGCGGAGGGACGCGCTGCAGAGAGGTTGCCCGGCCGCAGAGGTGCCTCCACCGAGGGAACAACGTCGGGGTTCTTCGCTGCCATGTGCCCTTCACAAGCCCTTACGGGAGTCTGCCAGCTTTGTATCGCTGCCCGGGGGTCAGTGGTTTTCCCTGGTGGCCTTTGTCTGACGGCCATCAGTAAAACTGGTCATCACCAAAAATAATCGGGGAAGAACAACCATAAAAAATCAGTAGTCTCTCGGTTTACTGTAAAGCTCATTAAACAGAAAATGAGACAAACCTCTCTCTAAACCAGCATGCAGAAAGATCAATTTGAAGGCATCACAGTTTACTCCACATCTTCCACCAGTAAAAGTCTTTCTCTTAAAAAGTGTTAAGATAGCAGGTCCTTCATGACAAATCTCCATGGGTTCCTTCATTTCTGAAGTGGGTGGCTATGAATTAAACCAAAGGCATCAAGTGTCTAATATTACAGGAGGAGGAAGGAAGAAGCCTGACTTCAAGGAAAACACCCACCTTATTTCTTTCTGAATACATACCTAGACCAACCCTTGTCCATCGTATTTTAATACCTTGGTTCAGTCAATAATGACACGCTTGCCCAAAACGTAAGCATGCTAAAAGAGGTAAATTCAGAATCTTTGGGGAGGTAAATGGCATTTTTTAATTTATAGAATGTTAAATTTATTTTGGTTTAAAGTGAAATAATTCAAAAATATGTTTGTTCCAAGTAAATCGCAAATATTCAGATTTTTACTGTGTATGAAAGGTAGAGATTCCTAATGCAATCCTTTACTCCACTGGACATAAAACCCACAAAGTTCTGTTCTCTTGCCCAGAGATATTTTCTTTTAAAAATCTGTATAAACAAATCATTAGTGCTAACAGCCATGGCAATGGAGCACGAGGAGCTACCACAAACCCAACAGTTTTAAAAATTCAAGGGCTCTGGCTGCATTCTAACATGTCTCTCATAAAAGATAGGGTCATTCTTCTTTGAAGGTGAGTAAGACAAAACAAAATACAGATGACCAGATTTCCACATCAAACTGTTGCCTCTTGAGTGTTCTAAAGCTCACTGGGATTTTTTCATTTCTCTGTGTACAGTAAATGGGTTGTAAAAATATAATTATATTCTGTGCAACTAAATAAGAGACCTATGAAGGACTTCATCCATTTTCTTAGCAGCCAGAATGTTAATGGCTCTTCTGTTTCTGAATTCAGATTTGTAATGACTCTGCCTTACAGAGCACCAGGGTAAGTATAGCAAACCTGAGTCCCACTTAGGGAAGGGGCACTAAAGCATGACTGAACCACTCTTCCGTAAGATTATGGAAGATTACCATAAGAATGTCAGCTTCTCCACCAGTTTCCCACAGAGGCTGGGCAAATTTGTCCCAGAACTGCAGGAAATGTGGAGTTTTTTCACAGTATTGCCCTGTGGAAGATAGTGAAACTCTAGAGCTTTCAGTGACACCTGGATCCCAAGCTATGTCTGACAGTGATTTACAGGGAGATACCAGGCCACAGGGCTCACCTCATCTCTAACCACAAACACAGAGAGGTATTCATGTACCGTTCTGAGCAGAAATGGAACCACTCAAGCTCTTCATTATTGTTTTTCAAGTTTGAAATCCTGATTTGATGAACCAAGGTTTCATCAGAAGGTAATCATCAATTTGATAGGCACTAAATGTGAAATCCTCTAGGCTCCACGAAAGAAACATGCCTGACAGAACTCTTACTCCGATTCAGGCTTTCCCTGGAATAACCTTAATAAATCATAAAAACACAATAATGGTGCAAAAAACCTTGGTTTTCATACAAAATTTGTTATGTCTTCCCTTTTTTGTTAAACCCTGGGTTTAAGCCTTTAAGCTGTCACCTGTGGATTAGACAATTCTCGTTACTTCTATTTCTTACATGGCCTCTGTAGGCAATTCAATGTGAAAAATAAGGTCTGTTTCTTCCTCTTCATCACTCTTTTCCCCAGCCAATTCTCAGCAGTGTAGCAAACATGAGGATGAGGTAATAGGTGAGGTATGTTCACAGGCTTTCAAAATGGCATATCAGCTGCATGTCCTGACTGTGTAAAACATGTGCATGTCTACAAACACAGACATTTCATGGGACAGAGGAATTTAATTTCAAGAAATGGAAGCTAGAGGTGGGAGCTTTCAGATTATTTATGTTCAGGAATGACTGTTCATTTGTTTATAACCAATGTATTTATATTTTGCAATTACTTTCTGCTGTTTCCTACATGTATCTTAATTTACCAAGGAATCATTGACAATGATTCCCTTGTGTTGGGTACGTGGTAAACCTCCTCACCTCTGTGTTGAGTTCAAGCATCTGAGGCTCCCTAAAAGAAAGCTTAACAGACTACACAGAGACTTCGTGCCTGAAAATCTGTCCTTACACTGCATTCCGGAGCTAGTTTGGGCTTTTATATGTAGTGGTATAGTATGGTATTGTAGGACTACATTTGGACTCTCCAAAATTTTATGTATCAGTCCCCCTTCAACATCTAAGTTTGTCTCATCTTAGAGGACTGCCTAGATGGAAATGGCAGCTTTACAGGTAGCGTTGTTTGGGAAAGAAGGAAAGTTTAGTTCTTTCTGTATGCCTGTCTGTAACAGAGTACAGGAGAGTATGAGGTTGGAATCATTACAGTCCTATGCCACTTCAGATTCTTCTTATGCAGGCATCTCTTAGGGGTCAGATTTCTTTTTACTTGTCTTGCTTTTCTTTTGTGATCAAGAAGATCTAATCAATGGACTCTTCCAGTCTTACACATGTTCCTTTCTGCAGTTATAAGTGTTTGTCTTTAGGGAGGGTTCCTGAGTAATTCAGGATCAATAGCTTTTTATGGTTCTCCTTTTATTTTACTTTCTACTCTTGTTACTCTTTTAACAGAAAGAGTAACTCAAACCAGTTCAGTAAGAACTAGTTTGTTATAACTTCTGATATATCTGTGAAATACAAGCAAGATGGGTGTTTAATAAAATATGAAATAAGACATGTATCCATCCTGCTACAAGATTGATAGATATGGGGGATTTTCTACACCTACAGTTATCTCCAAAAGAGAAAACAGCTTATCAACCTATTCTAACAACTAGAATCACTGCTATCACCCAGAAGTCATTGTACAGTTCTATCTTCCCTCAGTCTTCTAGCTTTGTTCTCAAAGTGTGGCCCTTCCCAGCTGTGAACCTTGTTTTGAGAATTGCCTAATTTAGTTTGGGCAAGATCAGTTTGATGAAAATTGCTTCAGGTTTAGAAGCATTTTTGTTAATCACAGAAGTTGTAGCTACATCCACAACATTAATTGTGGGGTTTCATTCTTTTAAAGCCAACATAACTGTTTCCTACTTCTACTGTAAATTGTGAAAATGTCATAACAAAAAACAAGGGAGGTGTTACTCTGGGCTCCAAGATGCTTCTGTATGAATTGCAATCTCTACCAGCTGAATTCACTCTTTTCCACGTAAGTATTGACACCCCAGAGTACTGCAGTCTTCTAGCCTTTTTGTATCCATATTTGAACAAAAGACCTCTCTAAGCTCTTAAGCAAGTGTGTAACATGCATGTGCTGCAGCTGACCCACATCAAGTATTTCTGTGGCTTTTCCAACTTTCAGACTCGCTAATCTAACGACCTCTGGATTTTCTGACTGTGGAGGCAATCCATTCTTTACTGGAAGTGATTCCCACCAAAGTCTGAAGATGGTGGTTCAGAAATACAGCTTTTACCAGCCTTGAAAATGCTTTTACTAGCCTTGCGGCACAACCACACTTCTGGTTCACTATAATTTTTGAATGACTGTTTATTTCGTGCCTAGTCTCCTGGGAGTGAATTCTGCATTGAAGAATTAAAATTTTTTTACACTAAGGGAATTTTTTTTAAAAGGAGAGACTCACAAAATCATGGAAGAAAAAGGAGAGAATAGGGGAAAAGAAAAAAGAAAAAACTTCCTAAAAGAAGTTTTACTGTTTTTTTAAGAGAGAAATCAAACTTGAATTTACTGATTTTTAAAAGAAAACTGCACAAAAAATTACAACGTCAGTGGTGAACTTCTGACTTATGGACTGAATCCAACCAGTTTATCAAGACTGTGGTTCTGCCCTTGGTGCCTTCTTTCATAGCATGTCCTGAATGTTGACCCTCTGTCGGTTTAGCTCCCAATGTCTTACCTATCTTTCTCCTGACAAATGACTGGAGTTACATCCATCACATAGTCAAATAAAGGTTTCCCTCACTATTATCACAAAACAGACATGCATCTAGGCACAGGGGCAATATGTCCATATAAGGGGAAGAGCCTAACCAAAATATTGCCCTCGTGCAATAAAAAGTGTGTAGTTACTTACCCGTGTAGATATTGCCTTAAGCTGCACAGTGGCTGTAGAGTCCTGGATTTCTGCCATAACCAAGAAATAACCACTCAGTGTGGAGTCTGACAGTTTCTTCTAAATGAGTCTAACCTTTTCCTGTTTTAAAATTCAGACATCATGAGACAGTAATAGGCATTTCATTTCACTTGCTGTGCTGATAATTCATACATAATACAGCTGTTAATTCGCTGAGTCGAAGCGACAGGCATGCTGATATTGTGCACACACCTCTTTATCTCCTTTAGTTATTGTGTGCTTCACCATCACTGAAGATTTTTTCCAACTCCATGTTTCATAATAGGGAGGAAGTGAGCTGAAGAGTTACAATGATTTCCATCTAAACTACTCTCTTTTTGTCTGCACTACAAAAACTAAAATCCCTTTGCCAACATTTGCTTAGACATTTTTCAAATCATAAGAAAAGAAATTATGGGAGTGAGAATACAAAAATGGAGCAAAATCCTCTTTTTACCATAAAGCATGCATTGGAAATGAGTGAGTTTCCTACTGTTCGGAACATACATGTGAACAGTAGGAGACAATGAAAGCTCTAAGGACTGTCTCCTGCCTGCAGACACAGTAGAGCAATCAGTAAAGAGAAGGCTGTTTGTCTTTTTTTTTTAAAAAAAAAATCAGTCTTTTTTGAGAGCCAGTGGTAGAGAGTTCTTTATTTTCATCTCCGCTGCAATGCTGCACAGTCTCATTGGACTTTTAAAGTTACATACAGCTATCTTTTCCTCTGTGCTTTCTTGTCCTGGATTTTTCCCTGGAATACATGAGATTCCCAAAGCAGAAGACACTAAATATATCATTACTGAGTTCTGCTACTTTTATTCAAGTAGTGAAAAAAACCCAACAACTTAAGCATTTTTTTCCAGATTTTTTTTTTTTATTTAACTACACACAATATTTGCTAATAGGAATTTCCTGAAGAGCGAAACAAAAAGGAAGAAAGAGAGGTATATGAGAGAGAACACAGGTACAGCCTGCTCACAACAGAACAAGTAGGCTCTTCTTTATACATTGACGTTACTCAAGAATGCAGATACACAAAATATCAAGTACTGGACTGCATTTATCTGAAATTTGATCCAGTGTACAATTAATGTTTAACCTAATCCAACTCTAAACTTTCAGAAAGCATGAATCTAAACATCTCAAGCCTTGACTTCCCACTAAAAATCACTGGGGTTTTTTAGCGAATGCGGTGAGTTACTTTGTGTTCACCCTCTGTTTCTAAATCATTAGGCAATGTTTGTACAACATGTTGTTTTGTTGTTTAACCGTAAGTACTAGAATCTGAAAGCTTTTATGACTGTTTGATGAACTGATTGACTGCCTGAATGACAAATATCCTAGGGAAATCGTATAAAGCATCCGGAGGTTTAAGAAAAAAAAGAATCTTGCAAGACATGGTATCACTGCAAGATTAGTGAAACTTCACTCCTGAAGTTCCTAAAACTTCCATTCACTTACATGCTGCACTTTATTATCCTACCAGCATTTTAAACTGATAAAATTTTAAAATTAGGCTTATAGTCCTTTGATAATCGAGTGATAATAAACATACTAGTCTTCAAGATAACATGTTGTCCAGAGGCTTAAGAGATCTCCAGTGGTATAACTGGGTCAGGGTGAAACTAATTAATACAAAAAGTAGAATCTCCATCCCAGGACCAAGGTAATTTTGTAGACTCTGTCTGTGTCACTGAGGTACTGTCACTGAAGGAAAAAATACTGCCAAATTTATTTAAATATAGAAGCTCCTTTTCTTTCACAGCTTGATTCTATACTAAGATAACCTGTCATAACCTCATCTTTACACAAGCTCTTTATAGTGATTTGTGCAATTAAGCAAATTGTGTTTGTTTTTTCAAAAAATGAAAGAAAAGAAAATCACTTAATCTAGTAAAATTAAATCTTAACAAAACACTTTCTAAAATGCAAAAGTGAAACCAGCAAATAATATTGGCATAAGAGGGATGACCAGTCAGTTAATTTTTCTCACTAATATGTTTGTTTTTCTTTAATTCATCTTAGTCTCTGGAAGAAAAAAGCATGACAGAAATATAACCAAGGTTCCCCAATTCTCCACTCTCACCTTGTTTGAAAATGAATTCAATAGGATTTAGTAGAAGAAAAAAGAAGAAAGAGGATTCAGAGGCTCTCTCTTGAACCTAAACAGCTTGGTAGGCCACAGCAGGTAAGGGCAATTTCTGTTGTAAATGGAAGAGAAACAAATTAAATAATTGGCATTGTGCCCAACCACCTCTGACTCACCAACAAAATAATTCTTTATAAGGGGATCAGCTGAGAAAAGCAAGTGGAAGGGAGGTGGGGTGACATATGACCCATATCAGGTCCTGCTTTCCTCATCACAAGGAATATTTAGAGTTTTTCACGATCTTATGCATATTCATACTTTTATGCTGATAATTATTCATCAGTGTATCCAACCCTAATTATAGGGTCACTGCCACTTTAAAAAGATTTTCCAGTCCTGAGGCCAGGTGTGCTTTGTCTTAAACATTCTATTAAATTATTTGCTTGTAAACAATATGAATACAAAAACAAATGTAGAGGTATAATGTTCAGTTGTGAAAAGCAGGTGCATAAGAAAACCCACCCATCACAATGCACTTTTCATTATGTTTCTTAGCCTGAAGCAGCCAGTTTGAACTCATATTCACTCATCCTGTAATAATTCTAGCTGTCCCTCATTATTGAAATGACTAAGGCATTTAAATCACATGAAAATTAAATCCATTGCAAGTTGTTTAAACACTACTTTTATCTATCTTCTTCAATAATGTTACTTTAAGCAAGGTTGAACAATAAGAACTAATTTTCTCCACCAGATTCAAGCATCTAATTAGGTGTAAATCTTAACTGAATTAAAATATGATGCCATGTTTGGTATGGTCAACACAGATTATGATTCATCTTTTTGCAGAAACACAGAAAAGAGAACAAAAAAAATTAGTACCTCTGATAGCTGGGAGACAGGAAGCTGCCTTGGAGCCACTGTGGACCAGAAAGCAGTGACGGCCAGCAGTGTCCTGTGGTGCATCAGCAAGAGGATCATCGGATCAGAGATATGATTATTCCAGTACATTCAGCACTTGTTAGGCCACACCTGGAAAAGTGTCCAGCTTTCACCCCCAAATGCAGGACAGACATTTAAAAAACTGAAAGAGTCCCGTGGAGGGCCATCAAGATAGTTACAAAACTGGAGAACTTGACATACGAAAAAATGTTGATGGAATTGAGTTTATTCAACCTGGAGGACAGAAGATTCAGGTGGAACTTAATCACACTGCACTAATATTTATGGAGAATATGGAGGAATTTTCTTAAAAGAGAGCATGGTGACAAGACAACAGGAACAAGTTCCTTCAAGAAAAGTTTTCTCTGGATATAAGAAAAATACTCCTTGCTATGAGAGCAATTAAACATTGGAGTAGGCTTCCCAAAGAACTGGTGAAAACTCTCTTGCCTCATGTATTGAAAAGATGGCTTAACAGGACTCTGGAAAACCTAATCTAAAGCTCTGCTTTTAACAGGACATTGGACCAGATGATGTCCAGAGGTCCCTTCCAAACTTCTAATGACTTTTGAGTAATTTAGTTTTTCTTTTCTTTGATATACTTGCTCCAGTTTTGAAGATTTTTTCTTTTTCCTAAAACTACATTTACTTTCTAAATTAAAAAAAAAAAGTATTTAAAGCCCATGAGAAAGAAAATGTGTATGGTATATTGATGCCCAGTCCCTCTCCTGGATTTGCAAGAGCACGAAAGGGCAATGTGAAAGAAAATTGAGAATGTGCTCTTTATCTGACTCAACTGTTCATGTAATTTCCACAGGAGAGATGTATAATGAGGCTTTGAATTTAAGCTACAGTGCCTCTGGGTTCCCCCCTCCAGTTATCAGGCAGCAACTCGAGTCACATTACACTTATACAAGAGTGGGATTACATTCCCCTAATGGGGCAGGATTAAGCCAAAAGAGGTGGAACAGCTTTCAAAGGAGCAACTTCAACACAGGGGGCCAAATTCTATTCTCAATTACACACATGTGACTGTCACAGTGATTTCAATGGGGATACTCAGGTGTAACCAGGGTAGAGCGCCTTTGTGACACGGAGCAGATGTGAAAAATCCAAGTGTAGATTAACCATGAGCATCTCATTTTTAAACAGCCACTTTATTGTGGATAGCAAGCAACAGAGCTTTAAATAGGACTCTGATCTACTGCACTGCATTCAGAAGTAAATCTTTATTCTATACTGAATTCACTTTTACCCTCTTGCAACTGCTACAAAATGCAGCAAACTTACAGTAAGAGACATCAAAAAGTGAAGGTGAGATTATGGAAGGTGAGATTTTCTTCTCAAAGAGCTTGCATTTTCTCTGCTAGTTGAAGTGTTCGTCTCACCTCTATTGCTATGGCACTGGCAGTGTCAGGCTGTGTACAGAGCTACTTGATAGCCTTCTGTTTTCATTCTTGAAGTTTTAGAAGCCAATGTCTCACTTTTTTTGTCTTAGAGGATTTTTTTGCTTATCGGTGCATTTCTCTTTTCATATAAATTAACAAGTGTAATAAAACTGTAATGAAGGTACATTTTTTTAACTTTTATGTAAGGTAAAGGAGATTTTAACATGGCTCACAATATGGATTCCTCATTTCGAGTAGACCAGGCAGACATTGCAGCAAATTTCATCAATGTCTTTAAAAGAATGTAAGTTCAACAATATTAATTCATACCAGCAATTTTCCAGAGTGCTAATAAATTGTATCATGAGTGGCTGAGGTACAGTCATGTGGAAAGGGAGGGAAAAATATCAGTAGAAAAGCAAGTGACTGACTGGAATGCTTCTGCCCAACCTATTTTATGTTTAGGGTCAGCTCCTCTAAAAGACATGACCACATGCAAAGACACTTGGTATACTGCCCAGGCTATGTGGTCACATGAGTAGCACTGACAGAATGAAACATGTCACAGGTAGTGCAGCTACCTGTCACCCAAGACTGGGGAGCTTTGCTTGTACTTACTGGATCGCCCCAGCCCCCAGAAGGAGTGCACACTGGAACCTCACTCTTGGCCATGCTCAGACCACTGTGTCATTGAAATAAAAGAGACAAGGGGAGGGAGAAGGAGAAGGAGAATTAGCCTGATGATTAAACAAGGAATTTGTTCTAAAGGAAAAATGTAAATGCAAGCACCCCCCATAAACTTGTTTTAAAGCTGCTGTACACAACAGAAATTATTACCACTGCATATTTTTGTTTTCCTGGGAAAAATTCCTGTAGCTCCTTAATCAAGTGTTTTCGCTACCCCTTCTGAGAACTGACTGCCTCTACTTCCTCAACCTAGAGCTACAGATTGGGAAGGTGAGAATGGAATCTAAAACCACGAATAAAGATATAATAGTAACACATGTCTCAAAGTGATCAGGGTAAGCTATACTCAAGTCATACTTGGACCATATTCTTAAATATTTAGAAGTCAGAAAACATGTTTCAGGTAATACTGTAGTTCTATTATTTCCATGAGCTTGCAGAAACAAGCTTCATCCCTCATTATGCGTTAACCACCCAAGAGTTGCATATCTTATCAAAACTATCCAGAAGGATCTCAAGGGAGGTCAATTAAAATTGGAATGTTGGGAGATGAAAAGAGAAGAGTCCTAGGTTTATGTTGTGAGGTGGGATCTTTTCAGAGGGGCCAGGCTGGGACCTAGAAGCTATAGGATAAATTATTTACCTGGAAAAAAAGACAGCCACTTCACTGTGTTTTGCAGAACACAAGAGGAACTATGCCACTACTTAAGGAAAACCAGAAGGACTAAGTTGTCTCCCTGCCAGGCAGTGACACAGTTGCTGTCAGACACTCCTGAACCTCGCCAGCATTTGCTGAAGCCATCCGAAACTGCTTCTCCAGAAATATATGGATAAAGCATTGCATCCTTCCTCTGTAGCATATCATGAATTAATTATTTTCATACAAAAAAGGCAGAATACATTAGGTAACAGCAGAAAATTAATTCTGAATAATCAATCTATTTTATAAGAAAAACAGCACAAGAAGTAGGGAAGAGGAATATTAACTGATCATCTCTCTAGGGAAACCAGACTCTGTATTCACAAGTAATATATTCATTAAAAGACAGAGAAAAATCATTGAGAAAATAATTTTGCAAATAATGTTTGAATAGTACTCATTTTAACCCAGCTTCACATACCTGTAACTAAAATTTACCATACCTGACCACCCTTTACCATTGTGATTAACACTAATAAAAAAAAAGTAGTGGTGTTTTATAACCTTGTCAAAATTGAAAAAAAAGAAAAAAAGAAATCTGCACCGGAGAAGTGGGTGAATAAAAATTTGCAGCACTGACTTAGAGTCGTAAATATTACTGATTAATAATGTTTGGTCCCTGTGACATACCTTTAATTACTCTCCTTACTAATTTATTCACTTGTAGCTTGATTGTGCATGGCAGGAGTTAGTGGCATTGTACCATAGGTAAACACAGAGATGTGCTCAGGTCTTTTTATTTAATACTGAATAAACAAATCACAGCAACATTCATAACGTGTAAGAAATACCAATACCTTGACGGATTTAAAAATTAAAAAGACATAGATGTTATCCTTGTATTTTATTTGAAACCATGTTTATTTGTGCCATGTCCTGGCATTCTCCACAAATTTTCTAACAAATGTGTCATTTCACCCTAAGCATTACTCAGGAAAACCGCCTAAAATATCTTTTCATTAGGATAATGCAATATTCTCCCTCTCAGCAGAGGACAAGAAAAAGCATAAATTTCAGGTTCATGAAGGAGTCTAATAATGATAGGACTTAAAAAGCAAAATATTGAGCAAAGAAGAAAAAATAATTTATGGAGATAGCACTTCTATCAGCCATTCCTGATATGTTTTTGAGACAGATTCATACTTTGGAGTAGTTCTCTTATTCCGTATGTACTTTGATGGCTCCTGTTACTCACTGGGATTCCACAATAAGGGCCAACAGTTTTAATCTGTATTATAATTGGATCCAAAGGTAGCAAGCCTGTAATAACTCATTGAGAATATGTGTCAGTTCGGTCAGTGGGATATTTTTCTGTTATCATACTGCCTTACAAGTTTTTGTTAAGCTTAGGATTTACAGAATAATAATAAAGGAAGCAGTTTGATCAGATAAGTTATGATATTACATGATTAGATGACACAAATCTAACAATAAAAGAGAGTACCTTTTGGTTTGGGATATTTTACATTTTCTCCCAATACTTGCAAAAAAAATCCAAAGGTGTAGAAGCCCATAAAAGCCAAAAAAAAAGAGAGAATCTCTTTTTCAAGACAGTAAGAAATAGCTTGAAAGAATCATATTGACACATAGCATGGCTTGGGGTCACTTGAGGAAACTGTTTGCTCTAAAGACATTTTATCTTAAAGGGTGTCGAGTATACCATAATCTCTTTTCTTTACTGTTTGGTCTTGCTACAAAAGAAACACTTCTTTGAGAAGGCTGACCAGTGGTTGCAACGTTATGAAGAGAATAATGCAAGTACTGAACATTGCTTAAAGAAATTTTGATCAAGAGCTGATATAGAAACAGGAGATGTAAGGAATTCTGTCCCTGCTCCTAGGTTGGTAGTCCTCTCTCGTTATTATAACATCAGAAAGGTCATGTATGTCCTTACTGCACCTCTGCTCTTTTTCCTCTTGTAGACTGAGACCACATCCACCTCCAGCAGAAGCAAACCACGATGAGGACAAAATGCCATTACCTTGATAACTGTGACAACTATTTAAAAGAGAACTATTCAAAATGCTAGGTTCAGTAAGAAGCAAGAACTCACATAAGTGCCACAGAATTATTCTTAGCATACTTCTAAAAAGTCTGGGTGGTTTATAGTGATAGTGGCCTCCTGTAAAGATTTCACTAGTTGAGTTCTAAATGCCATAATTCAATAAATTTTCTTTTTTCTCCTACTGGAATAGGAGGCAAAATGCAGTTTCCATTTGAAATCATTTCTTGTCCTAGTGTTTTATTGCTGCAGTACATGAGAGCATATTGTTACCGTTAGTGCAGAAACATTCCAGGCCAGAGGTAGCAATATACGTACAATGATGGTGAAGGGATCAGATCCCACATCCTGGGTTTCATTCTTCTCTGAATTACTTTTGATCCAGTCATTTGCTTGACTTAGAGGAATCCAATTAATTTGTTTTTGTGACAAAACCCACACAAACTCTTCTATTTGCAGAATCGTATCAGCTTATGCCAATTCAGTTTATACCTAAGTTCATATATTTGGACAAAATCCTGAATGATAAGAAGGAGGCGTTGCCCTTATCAAGTCTTTTGAAATATGGTTTCCTTAGGAATGACCTTCACTGAGGGTACATTCTGTGCATACAAAGAGCAGAGTCATTAATAAATTATATACAATGTAGGATTTGAAAAATACATACAAGGTAGACAAAGCTTTGTAGTTTGAAAGGAATGCATGGAAACGTTAATATATGATGTGACATGAATGACCATACAAGGAGTGTTTTTAGAACATTCATTACCATTTTATTGGAAATAAAAATCAAAGGGAGAAGTCAACAAAATGCTGTTACCTGCTGGTTTTATGGACTGCTAAAAATAAGAGTAAATAAGTTGTTCAGAGTTTGTGAAAGAGGAGGTTATAGAAAATTTTGACCCTCAAATTTTGGGGATAATTAAATGAGAATGATAGTTCATATGTACACATATACATAAAGATATATTTCAATAAAGGTTAAGGTAGTTGTTCATGTTCTATAACTCATTTGAAAGAACTTAGACATATTTTATTAAACAATAATACTAAATTTAATTTCAAACATAATGTTTAATCTCTGTAAACAGTTCTGTAGCTTACTGGGAACAAATAAATAAAATCACAGAATCATAGAATGTCTTAGGTTGGAAGGCACCTTAGAGACCATCTAAGTCAACCTCCCTGCAACGAGCAGGGATACGCTTAACTAGACCAGGTTACTCAAGGCCTCATCCAACCTGGCCTTGAACATCTCCAGGGATGGAGCATCCACCGCTTCTCTGGACAATCTATTCCAAAGTCTTGCCACCCTTGTACTGAAGAATTTCTTCCTAAGATCCGAGCTAAATCTATTCTCCTTCAATTTAAACCCATTTCCCCTTATCTTATCAGTGGACACTCTTGTAAAAAGTCCCTTCCCAGTCTTCCTGTAGGTTCCTTTCAGGTATTGGAAGGCAGTTATTAGGTCCCCCTGGAGTCTTCTCCAGGTTGAAGAATCTCAACTCCCTCAGCCTGCCCTCGTAGCAGAGGTGCTCTAACCCCTGGATCATCTTTGTGGCCTCCTCTGAACACGCTCCAACAGATTCACATCCCTCTTATGGTGGGGAAACCAGAAATGGACGCAGTATTCGAGGGGTGGTCTCAGAAAAGCCGAATATAGGGGGAGAATCACCTTTCTTGACCTGCTGACCACACTTCTCTTGATATATCCCAGGATGCGGTTGGCCTTCTGGGCTGCATGAGCGCACTGCCGGCTCATGTTGAGCTTCTCGTCTATCAACACCCCCAAGTCCTCTTCAGGGCTACTCTCAACCCACTCTGTGCCTAGTTTGTATTTGTGTTTGGGACTGGCCTGGCCAGGTGCAGGGCCTTGCACTTTGGCTTGTTGAATCTCATGCAGTTTGCACTGGCCCATTTCTCAAGCCTGTCAAGGTCCCTCTGGATGGCATCTCTTCCCTCATGTGAGTCCACCACACCACACAATTCAGTGTCATCAGTAAACTTGCTGAGCGTGCACTTGATGCCATTGTCCATGTCGCTGACAAAGATGTTGAACAGCACTGGACCCAGAACAGACCCCTGAGGAATTCCACTTGTCACTGGTCTCTATGCGGACATCAAGCTATTGATCACAATTGAGTGCAACCCTCTAGCCAGTTCCTTATCCACCAAGTGGTCCACCCATCAAGTCCATGTCTCTCCATCTTAGAGATGAGGATGTCATGTGGGATAGTGTCAAATGCCTTGCACAAGTCCAGGTAGATGATGTCAGCTGCTCTTCCCATACCAACCAGAGCTCTAACTTTGTCATAGAAGGCCATCAAATTAGTCAGGCACGATTTGCCCTTCATGAAGCCATATTGGTTGTCACCAATCACCTCTCTATTTTTCATGCGCCTTAGTACTGTCACCAGGAGAATCTGTTCCATGATTTTGGCTGGCACAGAGGTGAGGCTGACTGCTCTGTAGTTCCCTGGGTTTTCTTTGCCTCCCTTTTCAAGAATGGGGCTTATGTTTCCCTTTTTCCAATCTGTGGGAACCTCGCCAGACTGTCACAACTTCTCAAATATGATGGCTAATGGCCTAGCAAGTTCAGCTGACAGTTCCTTCAGGACCCGTGGGTGTATCTCATCAGGTCTCATGGACTTGTGCACCTTCAGGTTCTCTACGTGTTCCCTAAAGTGAAAGTATACAGGCCGAAAAAAGTTCTATACCAGTCTTTCAAGGAGAAGTTCGAGGACATATCAGGAATCGCAACCTCCAGTGAAAAACAAGGAGGCCATATCAAGTACCATCACTTCTGTACAAATGAGTCAAAACTTTATTTCAATAAAGAAGCTGAAGTCTACAAACAGCAAGAACTCAATCATCCTGACAGTGAAGTCAGTAGATTGAAATTCCATGCCATTCAGTGAGACAAGACTGAGTCCTGACCATGTTAAGATCTACAGCATCATGCAAGACAAGGTATTTCTATCTCTGGCAAAAGCATAAGAAAATAAGACACATAAAGAGTGAGCCATCCCTAACACATGCTTCTAGAGGACAAAGTTTGCCTGCATGAATTGATTTTGTTCTTTTTGGAATCTATTTACCTCTGAGAATCCATAAAATCACATGCAGTGACAACAGCGTAGTTATTAATTACATATTGTCGCAAAAAATATTTTCTTTTATATCTGTTGCCTGATAAACTGTAGTAGCTCAAGTGACAACCTGGCTTTTTAGTCTTTGTCTGTGACTTATCCTATACCGTAAAATGAGCCCATCATTTTATGGTGCCAGAGTTTTCATTGTTTCCTGTATGAATATTTTAGGAACTGTCACCTTTGTTGAGATAAATGTAGGTTCCCTCTGAAAATATTCTGAGGCTTTACAACAGACCTTCCACACTTTATTTTGCACACAGCACTGCAGCAGAGTATTATTTTCTTCTAACAAAAAAAAAACTATTATAGCAAAGTGGTTTTCTTACTAAAACTTCAGCATACAGATACACAGGCACAGAATCTGTATATCTACTAAGAACACAAATACTCTACTCTTACCGCTATTTCCAACAAGAAACAACGCAAATGTGATTTTCAGTTTTGTAAGGGACTTCAGTGAAGCAAAAGTGCTCGTGCTCAGTGATCTCAGGAACATCCAGTGGGTCCCATTTCCAGTGAGGTATTGTGTAAGATCATGTTTATAACTGATCATCCAAAGTGGAACAGGAATAGTGGTGAGTCAGTGTTCTATCACTCTTGCTAAGAGCAATAGCTTATGTCAGGCCTCAATGACTGTACAGAAGGCAGCAGTTTGCTGAGGATGTATGAAGTGTGATGGTAGCTGATGATGCCAGTGTGTGGCTGCTCTCTTTCAGTCACTTTCTTACTGCTTGCCTACCTGTGTTGGAACTCACTACATAAATGATTTATTGTGCTGCTGCTGTATGGAGCTGAAGCATGATTGCAGTCTGCTCAAGACAGAGGCAGAGAAATAACACTTTTGAGGGAAATAGCATTCTAGTTTGCTTAATGAAATAAAAGTCTCCATAAGTATTTGGTTTACATTATACACTCTTACAAATAGGACTGCACCAGGCACCTAAAGGATACTTCAGGGTAAAATTCTTATTTATATCTGTCAGATTGTATTCAAACCAGTGGAATTAAGCAGTATGAAGGTGAGAATACTAAGTCGCTGTCTGTCTCTGGTTGATCCGAAGACACAGAGAAACTGTAATTTATTTGATTGTGTAGTTTTATTTAAAATACATCATGTTAGTTTGCACATTTGAGTAAACTTGCAGTCTAACGCATCATGACAAAGAATCAATAGTGTCATAACACTGAGAAACACCATAAATATTTTTTTAAAAGCAAACATTTTGTTCAAATGAGAGCATACAAGCTAGCTGAAAGAAGAAACAGCTATGAATTGTTTTAATATTAAAGAGAAGGAAAAACACAGCCAAGCCCACAACAGCCTTGTAGATTGGGTGGGTTTCACTCAATCCTAAAAAAGTATACAAAGCTTCACACTCTGATATTCTGCTGTATAACACCATACTGAGTAGAATCTCCACATCTCAAGCAGACAGCCTTCCTGTGGGAAAATCCCTAACTTTTCCTTTATGACCTTGAATCTTGCTAGGAACAAGCAGAAAGAACATTTTGGTGATTAAGTGTAGGATTCAAAAATGTCTTTGGGGAGGGTTAGCTTAGTCATTAGTTATATGGTATTTTCAAACATCCTGGATCAGATCTTCAAACCATGTCCTAACCTCTTTGTGTTGTGGGCATGGTACAAAAGAAAAAAAACTGCTCTTGTAGGGCTCTGCACCTCCATGAACCACCACCATGTATGTTGTGTAACAGGACAGTGCGGTGTATCTAATCAAGGTAGAATGAGAAGGTGAAGGAAGACTACTATGGTTTCCTCATTTGCATTTAATCTGCATTAGATGGCACTGAACTATTTTGTAGCATATTTATCACATGCTGATAAAAAATATAACCAGAATGAACACATAATCCTTAAAACCTCAGTATTCTGGAGAAAAGAAAAAAAAACCCAAACATGACATTGCCCTTCTATTCTTCCCATTCTAGTCCTTATTTTTGTTGCTTTAGTTTTGAATTAACAATGGTGAAAATAAAGCATTTCTTTCCACATGAAGCTGACTCTTTGTATTGAGCATGCACCCCCACATACACTGATTTCCATCAAATTTTAAATGATCGTTTTAAATGATCCAAGCAACAATTTCCATTAAAAACCCTAGTGAGGTTCTTTTGCCCTCCCTGATTGTATTGAGTCGGGCTGAGGTGGAGTTAATTTTCCCCATAGCAGCTCTCACAGTGCTGTGCTTGATTTTCTTTTTTTTTTTTTTTGGCAGTGGTAGCTAGAAGGGTGTTGATAGCACCCCAGTGTTTTGGCTACTGCTGAGCAGTGCTCACACAGCACTGAGGCTGTGATTTTCCAACAATAGCAGTAGGCTGGGGGTGGGCAACAACTTGGGAGGGGACACAGTCCAGCCAGTCCACCCAAACTGACCAGAGGGGTATTTCATACCATATGATGTCAGCTCAGATATGAAGCAAAAAAGAAGAGTGAAAGGGGTGGGGGGGAATCATGGATTGCTTTTGTCCTCTGGTGCAACCACTACGCGTACTGGAGCCCTGATTCCTGGAAAAACGTCCGGACATTGTCCGCTGATGGGAATCTTTGTTTGGCTTTGCCTCCATGAGTAGCCTTTGCCTTTGCTTTATTAAACTGTATTTATCTTAACCCACATGCATCTTGTTTTATCTTCCCTCTCCCCCGTCCATCTAAGAAGGGGAAGTGACAGAGTGACTTTAGTGGGCTCCTGACCTCCAGTCAAGGCCAAATCGCCACACTGATATAGCCTTCCAATGCCAAGAGATTTCTCCTGATATTCATGGACTCAGTGGCATTACAAATTGCAATTATTATCCAAATTATACTTACAAAGTGCTTTTAGACAAGTCTGCTTGTCTAAAGCTGCTGGTGTTTTACTCACTCTGGAGAACTGAACAAAGCAAGGATTACCAAACAATTTGAAGGGTTAAGAGTACATCAGAGCTCTGTGTAAGGTCAAGTTCTTTCACAGGAACTGCTCAGTTGTTCACACACTGCATGGAACAGCTGCATAGCAAGTACAACAATTTGGGAACTTCTCAATAAAACAGTAGTAACCTTGACATAAACATGACAAGGAGTTTCTGACAAGCTCAAGAAGAGACCATGTCTGCGAGTACACTGGGAGAAGTACAATGGTTATTCACAGTCTTTGAAGAGATAATCTGGAATTACAGCTATTTAGGATAGAAACACAGTATTTTAAAAGTCATATAATTAAAGATTCACCCCTAACTTAGAAAATGACTTCCCAAAGATGGGCTTAAAACCTTATCCATGCTCATCTTTCTCAAATATCTGCCTCTCGCTCACAATCTCCCCTTCCTCACCTGCACAAAACACTTGGTGTTGCCCTGCAGGTCAGCAGATTCTGGCTACATTGCCAAAGGGCAAGACCAGAATATAAACTCAGAAGAAGAGACTTGAAGAAACTTGCTGGCAGACAGTTCTTTTCCATTTTCATATTATGGCTGCTCCAAATTAGCACCAACTAGCACAGGCTGCAGCTGCTGACAGATTACGCAGATAGATGCCCACGTTCTTATATACACAGGCTATATATTCCGCACAGGGCAAAATTATAATTTAAAACTCCACCTGGAGACAGATCAGTGGCTAGCAGAGCTCTAGGAACAATGGATTCCTGTCCCCAGTGAGACGGGTTGCTTAGAGAGCAGAGGTGGCACTCTGACCAAGTTGTAGCACAGACTTTTGTATGTGCTGTAACAGACAATTGCAAGAACCCAGGTGGCAGAGCATGGATCACAAAAGCAAGGTCCTCATCCAAAGTATTAGTAATGAATGTCTCACCAGAAAATGATGGGTTAGTGTCGAGGGGAAGCTTGCCTCCCACCTAGCAGCAGCCAAAGCCTAAGTAAAGCTTCCAGCTTAACAGCTGGCAGACCCCCCGGTGTGCAAGGCAGGTACAGATCTCTGACTACCCGCTGGCAGCTTCCTCCAGCCTGCAGCGTAGCCTTAAGCCGTACGCGGACCGAGCTGTGGGCAGCGAGCTCTCAGCCGTTTCTCAGTCTCACCCACACACCGGGCTAGGCATTTGACAGCAATGAGCGAGTTAAATGAGGCAGAGATCAAGGGTCCCCGTTTTCCCTCACGCGACCCCCACCACACCGCTCTGACACTGCTAGGAAGATGGAAGCTGGCCAGATCTTTCCTCCTGTGGAGGCTCTGGGCCCCTTCTGGCGGGTGTTGTCAGCACACTGCAAACACCCTCCACAACACCGGCCTCCCACAGAGGGGCTGAGGTGCCCAGTGTGAGGCTTGGGTACAGTTTAAGCACGTAAACCCAAAACTGCGATCCTCAAAACTTTGCTCAGCTGATGACCATTTCCAGAACCACCTGACCTCTGTGGTCAGGTGAGGCCTCAGTTTTTTACACAGGCATTTCTCAAATATGCACAGCTCTATCTGTGTGTATAGTCAGGTTTGCCTGTTGCTGACAGGCCACACACCTCAGACTAAACCCATCCTCCAAATGGGCTCAGACTTGTTTCCCACGACACAGGCTTCAGCCCTTATACTCTCATTTCCTCCTTCCGGTCTTCCCTTTGCTGTAGAACAGCTTCAGCAGGCAGGATGGAAAAACCTCACCAGACACGCACACACCAGGCCCATACACACGCAGGGCTGCCTTGCCTGGGGGAGGGATGCATGGCTGCAACCCCTTAGGCACGGATGGAATCTGAAACTAGGTCTGTCACGTTCCAAGTAAATGTTGAAACCACGGATCACTTTTAGAGTAGGGGCAGCCACCGCTTCAGGCATCTTCTAAAAGATAAAAATGATAACCCGCATGTGTAAAATAAATAAAAAGGGGAAAAGAAAAAAAAAGGAAAAGAAAAGGATATGAGTGTCTACTGTTAAGAAAGGGTCTGGGCTGTAAATTCTGAGAAGAGAGAGGAATTCTAGCAGCACTGGGGCCTACGCCCTGAAGAAGGGTAGCATCTGCAATGTATCCCTCTGCTCAATCAGCAGCAGCTGTTTTTCTCTGAGCCCCACTCAGGAGCACTCAGCTCTCCCCATCCACCCAGCACAGCACAAGAAGCCGCTCCACAGCCTGTACTCCATTACAGAGCCAGGTGTCCAGAAGTAGCTGTTGCAAATGTACACTCTGCCCCACCAAAGCCGGCCCTCTAGGGGTGGGCAGCCCTGGGAATTTCACAAGCCTTGGCCATGGTGCAGGCTCTCAGGAACAGCACTAGTGCAGAGATACAGCTCCTCTCCAGGCAGCATGAGGTGCGTTACGGTCACAGCCTGCGCCTCCTCACACATCCCATACTCAGGCATGACGCTTGCCGAGGCAAGCTGGCCCTTTCCCATCACAGGCTTTACATAGCAGGTGCCACATGCTAAGCCTCACATCCCAGCCTTTTGGACAGAGGCCTACATCCCACCACAAAGAATGTGCACAGATCCCGTGCCAGCTGAGGAGATAGAGGAGGCCCAGGTGAAGCTTCACCCAGGCCAGGCACAGCATCCTGCGCATAGCTGGGGCTGCATCATCAGAGTGAGAACAGCCGGTGCCAGAGTCAGGGATGAGGAGTGTGGGAACTTGGGGCGAGGAGTCGGCCAGGGCTGGGCTCTCCCACATCTGGAGACTTCCAGGTCACGGCCTTAGCAGTGCAGTGAGAGGAAGCGCCGTGATGCATTAGGGCAAGGGCAGTCAGACACACTCCCGAGAACAAGCAGGTTTCAGCTCCCTGCCCCAGCCTCCCAGCAACGACTCTGGAGGGGATTTCATAGAAAGGGAGAAAGCGTTGAATGAAACACAAACCCACGTCTACCGTGTAAGCTCTGCAGACCAACCACCATTACTTCAATTGTAACAAGGGCATGAGGAAGTTCATCAGAAACGCCTGATCTCTATCCATCATCAAGAGATCAGCTCTCTTTGTGGTCAGTGCCTCTTCCTGTGCAGATGTGAATTTGAGGCAGCTCTGTGCTTTGTGAACTATTCTGCGACAACTCTTTTCAGCATTCTTCCTAGGAGGAAGTACCTGTCTAACAATCCACATCATGGACTCCTCAGCCTCTCTCAAAGAGGCGAGAAACAGTCCTTTACCAGAGGAGCTCTGCTGCCTCTCACTAACAGTGAGTCCCTTCACGAGACCACACAAGGCTAGGCTGTGCCATGAAACAAGGGCTTCAATGCCAGAGAGCATAATCACAGTGTTGCAGGCTCTGCGTCATGTTACAGGCAGAAATGAACAACCTCCATCCTCCCTTTTTTGTCTTCCACATTGTCCTCACAATTGCATTTACCACTGCCCTTGGGAGTTTCACTGGCCTGTCCGGAAGCACTGATTATTTGTTCCTTTTAGACTCCACGTGCAGAAGACATGATTAAGATTTGGAGCAGATAACTCTACATACTTTGTCATTATTTGGTTAAATTTTTGCATTCTCTGTTTGACCAACAGCTGATTTAACAACCGTCTTTCATCCAGCAGTATATTCAAATGTGTATCAAAACTAAAAATTCTTTCTGAAGCATAAGGTATAGAGTTATCTTGCTAAGTAGTTGAAGGCAAATAAAGCTCTCAATAATTAATATACTGTTTTAGTGACTGTAACAGTCAGCCAAACGTTTGATCCTGCAGTACAAGACTTTCAGTATTCGGACTTTTGTTCCATGTACATTCAGCCCTTGTAGCATAAAACTTGTACTGCTAATTACAATGTTGCTACTTGTCATGATATTTCATTCTTAATTCCCCTTTTTTCTTTGATGCACTCAGTCGAATGAAGACACCAGATTCTTCTGTGGAAGTTAATAACAATTTTGCCATAGAAACAGGAATAAATGCAGTGTTTAAAATATATTTTGTGGGAATTTAGCATCTCTTTAAGAAAGTTTTACATCTATATTAGCCAATTATCACTGTAAAGTTGTATTATCATCAACTTGTTTTTATATTTAGCATTATTGACCACGTCAGTCACAATATTGCTATAAGGACCTGTGAGGACTGTGGTCCATTGTGTTAGGCACTGCACACCCATGGAAAAGCCATAAGCACTCTCAAACTAATCCTTGCTTGAATGACCTAATGATTTCAGAAAGAAATGTCTTATTATAAACAAAATATCCACCAGGAAAATAGCAAATTGACAAAGAATAATTTTGAAATGGTAGTTGTAAGAACTAGTATCGGCCTTTCTTAATCTTCTAGGCTTTTTTTTTTCTCCCCCTGAGATAAGGATTTAGTAAGTTAAATTAAAACAAACACATTTGCCTAATACAATCAGTTTTGAAAAGCCAACATACTGCAGAACTAAGATCCCAAATTGTGAAATTTCATTTCTAGGACTACTCTAGTGACCAATTCTTCAACTCTGTCATACCTCATAATAGTACTGTTACCACAAAGAAATACGATATGTGGTGGTCATTGCGAAACTTTAAATATTCTTGTCTTTGCCACTATATAATTGTCAGGTATCACTGACTTTGTAACAGAATGGACTCAAGAGAATTGAGGACACATGACCCAAAATCCATTGGGGCTTTACTCAGAAAAAAAAATTAAGATCAAGGTACAAAACAGTTGTGCTTACTGAAATGAGAGGCAAAGATACCTTGATAATGAATTCATTAGAAGAAAAACAGTGAAGTACAAGAACAGAGATTTAAAAACTTGGATTGTTTAAAAACTGTGACCAAGAAGATGCATCTAATATCTTGAATATATTGTTCTTGTATGAACACTAAGAGTTAGTTGTTTCCTTAATTTACATTAATCAGTGAGCCAGCAAGATCTGGAATCAATGCTGGACTTTCATTCAAAGTGATAAAACTGAGGTCTCTGGACACATTGGTCAATCCTGCTCATCCTGGCTTAATTATCAAAACTACCTATGGTTTTTAGCCTGAAAAGAGATGGCCCTGAATAAGATAACTTGAATAATCATAAAAGCTTTAGCCTTTCAAGTGCTAAAATCATTAAATTCTTGCAGCAGAAAAAGAATCTGACTAAAGTAAAAAAAAAAAAAGTAATGTCAATTTCATTTTCACTAAAAGGAAACCCTGCATTCTTAGCACACCTCCAAATTCACTCACTGTGCTTGCTGTGAAGTTTGGGAACATTTTGCAACAGCCAATTGAGCAGCTGCCTGGCTCAAAACAAGACAGAATTTGAGTCACACTGGTAGGAGAAAATCCTGCAAAATCTTCCTTGCTTCATATCATGAAGGTGAAACACAAATAAATTAGAACTTAGAGCTGGTGTGGGGCTAGTTCTGTTAATTTTTGCTAAGAGTTCTCTCCTGTAAAATGTAAGTAGTTCTTACATATTCTCCTACCCCAGGATTCACATCATAAGAAATTTCCTATAGGGACTAGTAAATGAGACAGGGAGCCCCTGGTTTATTTTATCATATTCTGTACATTCAGGTGAGATATTGGCTCCTGTTTCCTATCACCACACCAGGCAAGATGCTTCTACTGATGTACCCGTAACTCATGAGACTTTTTTTTTTTTTAGAATAGAATATGATGCAGTCAGGTGAGGGGAAATCTGGAAAAAATTAGGATGGTGGAAAGGAAATTACTCTTTTTTCCTACAAAAGTACAGCACCCATGTGTCTAGAGGATTTTTGCCACTAACTTCAGTTGGACCTGAGCCTCCAGAGCTACGCATTTCTGCTTCACTAGAGGTTAGCAACAAATCCTCCGCAGAAGGCCCTGTGTAAACTAAAAAGTTTGCTCCTGCAATTCCTGATTCACTAGAGTAGTCTAATGTTAATTACTTCACATTACTTACAGTAAGCTCTTTGAGGACTAGGACCTCAGTATGTGCCTTCGAATTGGGGGAAAAATGTCTGTGCTCCAAATATTGAAGTATCTTTTTGAAGTGTCATATATATTGTAAGATCTTCTACATATCATCTTATCTTTGTAAAAAAGGCTAATTTATGGGCTGTAGTTAAAACCTTCATAAACTTTTCAAGTTAATTCCCACCATATTTTACTTTATCATGCACAGTGACACGTCAGTATTATCTCTATATACCTGCTAAGTTTAACACTTTTCAAACAACACCTTGTATTTGTGGCAGTTAAAAATAAACAAGAAATTTTACCCATGAGAAAAAAAAAAAAAAAAAAAGAAAGAGGAGTACCAGGATCATGGTTAAGATTCCTTTTCTAGGAAATGTTTCTCTCTTGATCCTGAATTCCCTGAGTTATTGGGAGGTTTAAATAGTGTAAATGTGTTTGATGGAAAATTATTACAAAAGGCTTGCAATATAATTTGCTCTGTATACGAGAATTTGCAACTACTAAATCCAGAAAACAGCACTTATCCACAAACCTTCTAAACTGCACACACAGAGAAAGAGTCCCACCCGCTAGCAAATTTCATAATTTCACATTAGCAGACTCAATTACAATATCCGCTGCAAATAGCATATCAGTGCATCATAGTTACAGCAATCAGCTTGCTTTCTTCCAAAATAGGATAGCATGGCCCTGAACTCAACCTCACTGAGAAACAGTGAAGAGTTGAGAGAGAAATTGTGCAGATTCACAGCAAACCGTTTGGTGTTCGAGAAGCAACAGAGACGATGGATGGGCTCACACACTGTTCACAAACCTGGGAACCCACTATCCAGCTGCCAGCAATGTTCCTGGAGACTTTAAATGCTCAAGAAAACAACTGAATAAACAGAAAGAATGACATCCAACCAAAAGATGCCTTTTTTCTCCTTACTTTTCAAAACACTGCTTGCTACTGAGTTAAATGCTTTTAATGATCCCAACTGCCTCAAACAAGCTTTACAGATTGGAATACCCGCAAACCCAGCATAAAGGGACTAACACAGAACTCAATTTTCTAGTCCCAAAGAAGATCTTGTATCTAAACTGGCCTCCTATCTTGTAATTCATTTGCTTCGATTGTTCCTTAATGTTTGTGAACAAGAGTGAGTCTGGATATTTTTCCCATTCTCTGCAAAAAATCAAGGG
>NW_009725446.1:0-36141 GCF_000703405.1 Apaloderma vittatum
TATATATACATATATATATATATATATATATTTCAGTGGAATTGAAATATTTTTAATTTGATTCTCAGGCTTCTGTTCTATCAATTATTGCTTTTGGTGTTTTAAGGGCAAGACTCAATTTCCACCTAAGAACCTTGTTTCAGTAGCAGGTGAACTCTAGGGGCTTCCCAAGGCTCTAGGGTAAATAGTATGAGTCTGACAGATCACTTTGTCAATAGCATTGTAGGACACTACAATGAACTTCTGATATTGCTCATCACTGGTTTAACTGCATCTTTGTTTCTTTAGCTCCAGAGTTTGAAGTTAATAACAACAGATTGAAGGTAAGGAAGTCTTCTGGAAAATCTTGTTGTGATAGGTCTTTCTGACAGGTCTTATTTTGAACTGACTTGAACACTTCACAGGTATATATTTTTAAATCCTTATATCATGGCTATACAAGAAGTGAACAATTTAGGATGGCAGAGTTGGGTGAAGTGTGTTTTCTGCAGAGTGAGAAATAGGGAAATATATTTCTATGTTATGTGTTGAATTTTTTTTTGGTTTTGTGACTGCAAAATATGGAAAAAAATCCTCACCTGTATATTCGAAAATATTAAGGAAATTTTCCACTTCCTTGATTATATTCTTTCTCCAGTGATGGATGTTTTTGCACTGATTGATGTCTTATTGGATTATTCATTTTCTACAAATGTGTCAAAGGTGGAAATGTGTTGCTGTTCTCACTGTTGCTACTTTATTTTTAATTTGTTTTCATACGATAATGTTAAAAGTCACTGCAAGTGCCTTTTAATTCTGTTGCAACAGTTTATCAAGCCATTAAAAAATGTTGTCATCTAACATACTTCTGGATTTCTGGAAAGGTCACTTCACTATATGTTAAAGTTTACTTGTGCCTTATATTGCTAATGATTATGCACAGTAATTATTAGAGAGTATTTCTCCTTCAGGTAACTTTCTGTTTCTCACTTCATCCTCTGCTGGCAGTACAGATGTTTTCTGAAGATTCTGTTCAACTTGATAAGCATAAGGTCAGTTTCATGGGGATAAATTCAAGGAATAAGTTAAATTCTGAAATATTAGAACAGAGTGAAAACTGGAATATACATATACAGATATGATTCATAAACTTTGTCAAATCTAGAGTTCAATTTTTTTTTGACAAAGTGATGATTTATAAGCATAAGGGATAATGAATGAATTCCTCATTTTGAAGAAAAAAGAAATTTTTTAAAAATTGTCCAGAAGAATCCTATTGTAATGATTTCAAAATATTTTGTTGAATTGAACTCTTTTTTTCATTTTGAGTAATTGGAAGTTTAGTCAAAAGAAAAATCATGATTAAATTATTGATGTGAAAGTGAACATTTCAGAATATTTTCTTTCTTTTTAATGTTTAAAATTGAAGCAAATTTTAGATAGATTAATTAAAAAAAAATGAGATTTTAAAATATTTTCCAAACTTGATGTTGATATTTTTTAAAAAATGAAACACTATTTATTAAAAAGTGTAAAAATATTTCCTGTCTAAATTCACTGAAATATTGAAAAATACAAAACGTGTATTACTGAAATACAAGTTTTACTTAATAAATATTTGATATTTTTCATGTAATCATTTCCTTAAGATTACGTGTAGGGCTTGTAGCACAGCTCTGGTTTCTACACACACATCATTTATTGTATCAACCTTTTCAATTTCATCTCTCTGTAGCTGTTCCTTGATACATATGACTGGCTTGTGATCTTGTGAGATCAGTACAGATGAACAGGGAGTATACTGATCAAAATAGCAAATTTTCTGACCACCAGTTCTGACATTGCCAAGTAACTGTTAATTTTCTGATTGACATTATTGAAAAAGTTGCTCTCATTTATATCCAATTACCTATGGAAGCAGGCTATTTCGGGAAAACAGGAATAGGCAGAGAATATTTTTATTTCCTTAGACTCAACAAGGAGGGCAGAGAGGTCCCAACATCCCTGGTTCTTCACATGCAGTGAAAATACCAAAACGATTTAAACCAGCTTCTAGCAGGAAAAATATTCGCTGGAGGGAGAGAAATATAAAGGGGAGAGGAAAGGGCATTTAAGTATCATGCTGCTGAACACTTCTAAATAATTTTCCTTCTGCCTTTTCTAGTCTAGTGGAAAGCAATAATGAAAAAGAACTGACAAAGCAGGGAGAAGAAAAAAAAAACTAAACCATTTTACATTTTTACTTTTTTGCTTTTTAAAATATATGAAAATAAGTCCAAACCTTAATATATAGCTCAAAGAAAAAATATGGGATTTGACCTCTGTATTTAAAAAAGTAGAGGATAAAGAACTCTGAGTCTTCATCTTTTTATGCACCTTTGATCCAATTCCTCTATAACCAGTGGCAGCCTTTTGCCTGAGTTCAGTGAAAGCTGAAGTAAGCCTTGGCTAGGAACCTCACTAATTAAAGTCTCATTGTACCTGGACTTTGCCCTGCAGCATTTTTGCTATACTTGTCTTCAGCAGCAAAGCCACACTAATAAAATGATCTTAAAAGTAAGGGTTTGGTCAGCTATGCTCATAGGTTGGTCATCAAAAGAATTACTGGTACTGTGGGAAGTGATTTAATGGGCAACATTGCCCATTAGACAATCTCAAAGACCATGAGTCAGAAAATTTCATAAGACTTCAAAACTGAATAGGGGTTTTAGTGTTACATATTTGCATAGAATGAATTGGAAGGTGTTTTGGGAAAGGTTTTCACTTGAAAAATGTTAATTCATCTATTGACTCACCCTCTTATACATTTACTGGGGTTTTTTTCCCCTTGATTTGTTTGTTAGGGTTTTTTTGCCCTGATCTCTTGCCGAAGTGCTCACACAGCCTGATTTATCCAGCCATCTTCTACTCATCTATTCTTCTGTCTAATTCCTTAATTTTCTCCTTTTACCTCCTCCTCTTTCTTCCTCTGATCTCTCTCGTGACAGTTTTGTTGTGCTCTCTAAATCTTCCTGATTGTCAGTTCTTTCCTGGCTCTATTGCTTCATGATAAAATCATGCATTCTTGTCTCTCAGAAAGCTCTCCAGTGGCCATTTTGCTTTTCTGATAACCATCGAATCTCCATTTGCTCTTCCACCATTAAAGTTGGTGGATACAGAGTATTTTGCAGAACTTGTCTTCTAACATTCCTCTTTATCCAGAAGGTTTCACTGAACTGTTCTTATCTATCAAGGATATTCTTATTTTTTGTTGACATCGTCATTCTGAGTAGCACTTAGTTCCATCTTGATATCATCATTAATTCAGAAATCAACTAGCTATTAAATCTTTCAGTTTGTTCTGTATAATGCCTCTAGGACACCTCCTTTGATGGCTGTCCGCTAAGCTAAACTTCTGTCTCAGCTACAACCACATCATACTTCTTACCCTTGATAAATAAATTAATAACAAATCTTTTTTTCTGGGTTTCATATAAAATCTTGCTGCAAAGTTCATTTATATTCTGTATTACCAAGGCCATAGATCTTAGTCTGAGGACATATATATATATATAATTTATTTGGATATTGCATTTACAGAGGAATAAATTCTCTTGCATTTAGATCAAATGGGTTTTCCATTGGTGAGAAAGATGGACAAGATTGCAACACAAATTCCATTCTTCTTATTGCCGAAGCAAAGGTCAAGCTGGGTGACAAAATTTGGTTGATCTAAAAACGTATTTTAGGGGGATTTGACACCTTTTATGTAATCAGTAGCCTTGGAAAAATTTGAAAAGTGTATTGGTTATTCCATGAATTTTTTTAAATCTCATTTTGAAAGGTCTGTGATTTGAACTATCATTAATTTTCCCTCATGTTACTGTGGCTGTGGGATATGAAAGTTCAGGGAAAATCTGAACCTAAATGGAAAGCAAGATTAAGACTTAGATGTCGAGAATTGTTCTTACCTGAGATCAACACTGCCTGACAGCTAGATCCCATGTCAATAGATAACATAAGGCTTGTTTTCTCCACCAATGGAAAGCTTATGAGAGCCACTACTTTCATGACATTTCAAACCTATAAAGTTAAAAACACTTATAAATGCACATGTCCTCATAAGACCCTCTTTCCAAGCTAGAAAATAAATATTTCTCATGTTCAATTCAAATTACTGTAAAACTAGAAAACATCTCTGGCTTCAAGTCTGGTCTTATCTTTAAATGTTAATTCTCCAGAAGTTGAAAGTAGTGCACAATCAAGACTGGACATACTGACTCGTTTTCTGTATAGTCGGAGTATTTTTCAAAATGCCTACAAGATATTGAATCGTAACTCCTATTTGCACGAATTACTATGATGAGGAGATCAAGAGTAAACTTCTTCTGACTGAATAGGTGACTGAAACTGATACACAGATACCTTAGGAAACATGAAAAATAGTTCTCTATGATTATGGAAAATAATCAGACTGTAACTGAAAAATATAGCAACATTCAAAATTATACAGAACAAATCAAGTTGCGTCATAAAAATATGTGTGTGTGGAATTATAACATCTTCTGTTTGGCATATGCATCTCATCTTACAGAAATGGAACCTGTTCAGTACAAGAGTGTGGTGGATTGAACCCTTCTAGCAACTGAGGAACCACCAGCCACTTGCTCACTCCCCAGTCACAGAAGAATGGGGGAGAGAACTGGAATTAAATCTGTAGTGGTTGAGATGTTCAGTCTTCAGTGAATACAGGTGACTCTAAACTATCCACTGGAACAATATTTGATTCAAACGATATGGGTCTATTAATGTTATAATCTTCTATTTGAAAAGTTTTGCACCGATGTCATTTTATCTAACCCTTAAGGATGCCTATGAAAGATTTCCAGCATATTAGCACGTGAAGATATATAGCCTTTTACCTAGCGTTTAATGAAATAGAATTTTTTCCTTAGAAGAGAAAAAATGTTCATGTCATCAATGAAGAAAGGTCTAGAAGCTTTTCATTCACTGCAAATTAGAAAAATACCAATAAAAATGGCATTTGTATAGAACCAGGAGCCCAAGGTTTTGACCAGCTTTTGCTACACAGGTAGAGCTAAGTGTCCTTTTCATCACCTCACTAAAAGCCAAAAAGTTAAGTTCAGATGTAAGCAAGGGTCTTTGTTATAGGCAACCAAAGCATTTTTGCTGAGGACGCACACAAAATTCATTTCCACACGCCAAACTGTAGCGGCATTTGGAACATGGATATCTTTATAACATTTTTGCATGTTCTGCAGCTCATTGTCTGTAAATATTTTATGAAAATATACAACAAAACTATTATTACCTCTTGGCTGTCTTCTAAACAGCACCCACTGCTGCTGTGGAGTGCTTTCTATCATTACAAAAGAGGGAGCCTTGCAAGAGCACGTGCAAGAGAATGCACTCTCAAAAATTTGGATTCCTCCAGGGTCTGTCATGGGTGTACTGGGATAACTTCATGCAGAAGGATAATTGGCTGGTTTTATCTCCTTTTTTTCCTTTTTCATTTTGCATGGTAAGGTCAGTGTAGATATCCTTGATAGAAGTAGTTACCTATTGCTCTTCAGTAGTAATGTGCGTCCTTTCTCTCTCCTGCCCCCACTGCAAGCATTTATTCCTTCAAAGAATAACCAGACAAAAAAAAAATCATTTTCTTTAAAGTCTGTATTTGCAGAAGAAAGAATGGGAACATTTTCCACTATTTGTCTCATTATTATTTAACTTGTGTCTGGATAAGTGATGGACTGGGTAACGTTCCTCCTTACTTAATTCAGTCAGAGATGCCTTTTAAGGTGGCCTTGTATGAAGATATTAACTGAATTGCTTGATAATTTTTTAGATAAAGAGTGTTTCATTAAGAAAATGTCATTTGTGGGCCTCTCTTCTCTCTGCAGAACAGAAACATCTGAAATTAAAAGGACAGACCAGAATATTCTCCTGATTACTTAAGACCCCAGGGAGTTGCTCAAGGTATTTCATAATTCACAGAACTCTTTTATTATTATGTTTGCAGACTCACAATTCATTTCCATAGCCCATTCCATCACTTTGCAGAGCTGTTACACCTGCCTTTGATATCTAGGTAGCACTGCAGTGAATCTTCTGTTTAAAAGATCTCTACATTAATTAAGTTCTGAATTTTGATAAATTTCAGTACAATAGTAAATTGATATGCTTGGCTGTCTGCCAAATATTCTGAAAATGGTACTGGGGTAGATTTTTGAGAATTAGAGTTTTCTGCGGGTGTCCAATTTATTTTTATAATTATACATATTTTTATAGCTATTGTTTCACTCCAGCACTGCAGAAGATAGATTCATTCGTTGCTCTCCCAAAGAAAGACTCTGAATTCATTAATGCCATGTTCTTCTTATTTTTTAACTTTTTATTGGAAAATTAATTTCTATTTATATTTGTAAATCCAATCATTATTTATGGCTTATCACCCCCTTAGTATCTCAAGTTAAACAAGTGGCATCTCATACGTATTTCATTTTATATTAATAACTGTTTTATTAATGTATTTTTTGCCATTATTTTTGGTTCCAAAAACTGTTGGGGTTCCAAGAGAATTCCTTAATAATATGCTATTATGTCTTTGTATAAAGTGTTTTTGAGTTACTTCAAATGTAATTTTTGGCAGGTGCTTCTTAACCTTATCAGTTTTGATGAATATTTTGGATTCACTGAAAAAAGTTTAAGTAACCCCACATAAACACTATCTAACAATTAGTGTGGTAATTCTAATATAGAGTCATCTATAACCATCTTTAGCATAATTTAGTGATGAGAAAGCTAAGCCACTAGCTACTTGTGGTCATTTAAGGTCTCAGGATGCATATTAGGAAAACGGGGGTATTCTGGTTGGCTAACACTGCCCAGTTCCCATTTCACTGCTAGATTCCAAGCTACATTTCATTTCTCTTGATATCTCAGTGTCTCGGGGCGGGGGGAAGTGTTTGTTGTTTTTTTTTTTAATATCTACTGATTCAATAGTTTGTTTCACACATTAGAGTGGTGAGTGACACCTACAAACAGAGAGACAAGTTGTAGCCAGCCTGCGAGGGGGTTGCATTCAGCAGGTAGTGATCCTGGAAGTCTTCTGGCACTGTTGCATTTTCAGGCAGGAAGAGGGACTGGAAGAAAAGTAAAAGTGCTTCGGGGACAAGACTGCTGTCAGCAATCCTAAACTATTCAGAAATCTCTGGCTGAGATTATGACATAAATTACCACCGTTGTTTTCTGCAGTACAGTAACATACATTTTTCATTCTGTTGAGGTAATATGACCTCGTAACTTCCTTATGACACAGAAGTGGTTTCAGGTGGTATTTAGTCCACATGCTTCAAACATGTTAAACATTCTTTAGATGGCACATACAACAATTTATGGAAATAATTTAAATTTCTCTATTTTCAGTTAGTGAATTAAACTTTGTGGGGTTTTGGGATTTTTTTTGAGGTTGATGTGGTTTAGTTTTTTATATTTCTTTGTTGCTTATATTTCAGAATTTGGGATGTTAATTTTTTTCCAGCTTTTTCTTTTACCTTAAGCTATACCTCACAGCAGAGCTGAAAGGGGTGAAGGCAATATACATACTTTGGCATCTCAAAGGAAAAATGGAGTTGCTTTGAATTATGGTGTTGTGTTTTTTTTCCTTAGATCATCTAACATTGCATAAATTAGCTCAGGGAGTTAAAGTTTCTGTAGGAGTATATCGGTCCTTTTTTGGTATAAGATTATCAAAATGAATCCAGAGAATACCAGATATTCATACAATAACATAAAGAATACATTTACTTTTTATTAGGTCATGGATATTGTCCCATACTATTTATTAACACCATTTTACAAAGTTTCTTGCTGCTTACTGTTTGGAATCCTTTTGACCTACCCAAAACCCTCATACATGAATCTCTGTAATAACACAAGATATTCAAGAATATATATACATATGTATATACACATATATATACATATATACGTGTAATATATATACATACATATATACAAGTATAGATACATATATATACAAGAATATCTATAATGACATAAGCTACATTTGATACCTCTTATTGTGACCAAATTACACCTTTCTATTCTTCTTTCCACAATTAAAAACCCATCCTAGAAAGTGGTGAACCCACTCTTCCCATTGTAATGAACAGAGCATAAAATGATGCCTTCCTGACTTTGCAGTCTGACATGTAAGCTTGGGAAGTTGTAACTGGTGCCAGACATCCCCCAGATGCCTGGTCCCACCTCAGTGATTTCCTCTGACAATTTTTCTACTCCAGTTTCAGTCCAGTAGTTCAGCAGCATTTTGAAAATTCAAGCTTGGGATGCTAAAGTTAAGGAAGAATTTAACACCATTTGTTAATTTTTGATGTGTAGTTCAAGAAAACTCTTGGGTCTATCCTTCACCTTAAGTGACCAGGGTATGCAGAAAGCAGTAGTGAAATTCTTTACAAAGAGTCTTTGGGGCTGAACTAGATTTAGAATATTGGTTGTTACTTTACACATATTGTACAAAGGCATCAAAGAGGTTTTTTCCTATAATAAGATTAGTTTAGGAAAAAAGTATAGATGAGTAATATGTACAATGGCATGCCTAAAAATACTCCATCACATGTGCCCATACATTCATGTTCATGTACATACGAGACTGTTCTTTAAAAAATATTTCTATGTATTTTTACTGCTGTTCCTGACTTGATAAAATCTAATGTATTTCCAGTACTGACTACTTATGAGAGAGAAGAACTCGTGATTTGCTTTTGTTAAAAATGTCTAAAACCTCACTGAATAATAGCTGTTACAAAACTCCTTTGATTTTTACATTTTTCCTTTCACAGTGTGTGGCTCTGTACTCTATTTCACAGGGCAATGCTCTGTTGAAAGCTGTCACTCCAAGAAGCATTATGATAGTTGTCAGTGATATCCAAAGAAGACTGAATAATGTATACATATCTTACTTTTAATGTGTCCTTAACACATTGACTTTGCTGGGTGCAGGAGCTAGTAAAAAGAGAATCAGCATAAGGTGAAGCGTATCTCCTGCTGGGTGGCCAAACTGCATGAAAGCTCATGCTTCATTAATGATGCTTCTCATACCAGCTGGTCAATGGATCATGAAAATGAATCAGAAGTACAACAGGGACTTTTATATTTTTTTTTTCCAGTTGTAACAGTCATAAACAATTATGAACTGCCGGCTCCGACTTTTACAATACATAATGATTTCATTGCTTTGATTTAGTCATAAAAGAAACAGTAGATAATGTTTAAAGCTGAAGGAGCGAGGAAAGCACTGGCAATCTGTTTAATCTACAGCTTTCTTATTTTACTAAGATACTTATGCTGCCTGAGCTTCATTTTCTAATGTAGACATGACATTCTATAACATTCTATATCATAATGCATCAATAAAATTCTTCCAGTCATATCCCACTGCAAATCTTTCACCTCTCCTCAAGCTTAAGACAGTGGTTTATCATGTCTCTCTTTCTGGTTTTCTAGTTTAAAGGAAAGGAAATAGAGGACTTAAAGGATCCAGAGTTTTAAAGGAGAGTGCTTGTCACCTGCTGAAAATCTGTTTTCTCAGGCATCACAAAGTCGTTGCCTTGAGGGTGTTCGAAACCTTTGCTCTGCACTTCAGAATCTGAGAGATCTCTTCATGCTATAGTTCTTTACTGAGGACTCATTGCCTCTGTATTGAGGATTTAGTTCCTGTGAGGTACATTCTAAGACACAACTGCAGTCTAGAGGAAGGTTTTCTTTGTACCCTTTTGTGGCAAAAATCCTCCAACATGGGCAGAAAATGAAGGGAATTTAATTTTCTCCTTTGTACTCTATGTGCCTGTGTGTAAGTATGTTCGACTGTATGTCAGAACTTTATTTAATTACAAAAAAACATTTCTCCACCTCTTCATTTGGCATTGAAAGGCATGAGCTGCCAAACCACAGCAGACCTATACCAGCTGGGTTTGTCTCGAATATGAACAAAAGCTCAGGAAATTGCGGGGGGAGGAATCTTATTAGTAGAAATTTAGAGGAATGTAGGACTTCCTTGCATATCTCAAACTGTCCATTTTATCTTTCCTTCAGCCTTTTCTTGATATTCTTCTGAAACAAGAAAACTATGCCCTTGCCAGTCACCTGTCCAGTAAGTTGTCTTCCAGTATTCATCTTTTCTCAACGGTCCTAAATTTCCAATCAGTTTGGCTTCTCCAGACAATCAACTGAGAAGCTTCTCAGCTTTCTTTTGGGGAATTAGCTTCCTCTTTACTATAACTAGTCAAGATAGCTATACTCTATACACGAACCTCATCTTTCTTTTGCCTCAACTCTTCAACTGCAGGGATGGCACTGTTTATTTTCTGATGGCACAGCCTGGGCTTTCAGAAAGTAGGAAATTATACCAAATTAAGGCTTTCACAGTAGCAGTGATGGTGTGTTCAGTCCAACAGTGTGAGGCACTGCCTGGGAAAGGGCTAAGAGCTGGATGATACATCGTTGTGTATACTGGCCTGCTAGCAGTTTATTCTGTGATAAATCTGATGTCCCATGCTGACATAAAGTCAGTTCTAACGTTCAGGGGGGTTTGAATCACTCAAAAAGGGATTTTACAATGTTTGGGCAGAGGTGGTTTTTGCTTTCTGGGAAAAGGACAAAGGAATCAATTATGTTTTAAACATCAAACAAATGATTTTAAAATTTTTTAAAGTCTCTTCAGAGCTTCCTTTTGGTGTTCACACTTCAGACCTACTTAATCCTCTAGGCTCTGGTGAATTGAATTTCTGGAATAGGATTTGCAGCTTCAAATAATACAAGATTCTGTTGTCTGAAATCAGCAAAGGAAATATGCCAGCCACAAAAGAAAGAATAGTTTTTACCCACAGTTGCTTTGCTTAACTCCAGCTATGTGTATCTAAAGATGATAAACACCACATAATCTATTCTATTGTTCTTTTCTTCCCTCCTCCGCATCCTTAACCCTAAAATAAAGGTTTTGTCTTGTCTATTGGGGTATATGTTTATCAGCCTACATTGTATTTGGATTAAGAGAGATGTGGCACTTTTTTTCCTTTTTGTTTGGTATGGAGGGATGTGCAGCCTTCTCTTTGCTCCATTTCATCTTTTCCCTCTGTTCACTGTGAAGGTCTGAATGTTATCATTTACCTTCCATATTACAGTAACAGCTTTTCAGCCTAGCAATCAAATACTTGAATGAACATTCAGCATTCTTGTGTGTGTCTTACATGAAATATAAAAGGCTACATAAGTGTAGGCCAAGCATATCTTTCACGCTGTTAATTCTTGTCAGCAATTACAGATCTTTATAAGGCTGAGCTCTGCACTTGGAATCACATGCTAAAAATGAAAGGACCAGTTAACATAGGTTTCCATTTTTACTGTGAATAAATAAAATAACAGCCAATGTATACTTCAAAGAAGCACATTGTCAAAGATCAGCAGAAATTTTTGTGTCCAGCTGATAAGGGCCAGAAAATTCACTTTTTAACTTAGAAATGATCTTGTGGATACTTTCCTCTGCTCTTTTGTTACTACCTGAGACCATCAGTTAAAGAAATCCTTGTAATGAAACAGATCCAGTAATTTTTTTAGCCAGAGGTAACATTTTCAAACACATTTAAATGATTTATAAATGAAACCAACTTTCATTAAAAGAATTAAGGGTACGAGAAGTTTGGAAATATGATTTAGATACCTAAGAGGCCATGAAATTCTCAAAAGGTCAAAGGATTAAGGCTTCTGAGTCTCTCAGTATTCAAACCAATTATTGAAGTGATTAGAAAGAATTTACCTTTTTTTCTTCTAGCATAGTTTAGATATATTTAAAATACTCTTCTACATTGGTCATTATTTCTGTGAATTGTCTTCTTTTTACTTCTTTATGCATTTTCTATCAAATGAAAAGAAAACCATAATTTTAGTTTGTTTTCATGAGTATTTCTTCCCATCAAAGAAAAAAAGTGTTAATGGAAAAAGGTTATCAGTAATTCAAAATTTAAACAGCTGCAATGTTATTTTTAGAACACTGGGAGCACGAGCAAGTCAATTCTGACTGTTCTAATACTTCACTGTCAGTATCTTGGAGTTTGGTATGTCCAGTGCTTAATTTGACAATCAAGTCTGTATTTAACCCGTATGCATGACCTCAGAATGATGTTATTTACTTGCATCACTCTAAGGGGTGTTTTGAGTGTTCTGCACACTTGCAAATCAACCTATGTGAACAGTTGCTTGAATATGGATATTGAAACCCTGTCAGATGATTCCATGTAGTAGTTCAGAGATATTAATTAATAAATTGAAGTTTTAAATTCAAGTTTTTTTCTATAAGTGTAGTGAAAATACATACAAATACTTATTATGTGTTATATATTATATAATATATACAGTAATATGTTATGTATTATAAATATAAACAAGTTAACAATGATGTTAACTAAATAGTTAAAATTAAACTTCATATTAGCAGTACTAAATCATTGCTTTCCTATTTTTTAAATACAATTAGATTTTCCACAGAGTATTTTTTTTTGCACTTGTTTTAGAAAGAAGGAAATACCATATTGATTATGCTGTGATAACAGTCTATGACATGCTTATTTCTAAATAAAGCACTCCCAGAATACATTGTTCTAATAGTTTCTCTGCCATTTTATTTCTAGTTAGACAAGAACTTGAATATTTTGATAGTATTAGTATTTTGTGCTATGATTCCTCTATCACTACTGCCATTCAGTGTGGTGCTCCACATGACTGCCTCCTTCATTAAACAATCACATTAGCAAAAAATAGACTTTAAATATTGACTTTTTTGTGAAGCTCAGGAAATTAATTCATATAAGAGATGCTTTTGGTGCTTTCTGGTGGCAGGTGGTCCTTGCTGAGTTGTTTTACAGTGAAATACTGATTTCAAACTTTCAAAAGCTTCTTTTCTCCCTTTCTTGTTAAAATTCCTTAACATGTAATTTTAATCACTCCACAAAATCAACATGTTATGGTGATAATTTACTGAATGGGACCATCAGTGTTATGGATGTGTTCTGAGCTGGTGTAAATTAGCCTAGCACCACTCGCTTCTCTAAAGCCAGACCAGTTGTTTCTTTTTTACTTAAATTTCACACTGGTGTCAATTTTGGAAAAGTCTAAAAATGCATTTAAACACTTCAGTGAATCAGAACAAACTATTGGATGATGATGTCTGTGAATGGAAAAAAAACCTTAAGGAATTATCATTTTTCAAACAGGATGTGTAGAAGCTGTTGAAATAGCTACAGTCATAAATAACAAGGTGACCACCCTACACAGCCCATCTGTGGATAGAGCTTCATTTAATGAAGCTTTGTGATCCGTGCTTGGTTATTAACTATGGTTTCGTCCTCCTTAAAAGAACATTATGTTTTCAGACTGGAATAATGAATCTATAATTGAAATTATAGTCCAAATTCTGAGATTTACTCAACAGCTGGAGAAGTACTATAGTCAAAGACAAGTTATAGTTCCTGCAGAGATGCAAGCAGTAAAGCAGAAACACTGCTACACCAGTAAAATATCATTGTGAAAAAGAATTTACAATACTAAAAATAGTGTTAAAGTTGGTCCATGCAGTGTAATATGCTTTAAAGTGTAGAGGAAAATGAATATAGTATTTAACAGAGTACGTGATACGATACAATGGTTAACTTACCTGATTATCTTTTTTACAAATATCCCCCACTTTTTATATTCCAATCTGCGCTTAAGTAAGCCAGAATAATTAACATCATATGTTTGTTCTTACCTCATTAGTGACATTTACACCTGTACTACTAAAAAGTGCTGCTTTTTTTTTTTAATCTTATATTTTTATTGTCTTCTTTATTGCTTTTTTTGTCATTCACATTTTAGGCAAGACAGACACTAATAAAACAGTTCCATTATTTATCTCTGTCATTGGCATAGAAGTGACTTTAGTGAAAAAAAAAGCATAAAAGCTTGGACACTGGTAATTACTCCAATCACATTTACCACACAGTGCAATATAATTCAGTGCATCTTTGTACTGTGTCCTTCATGTATTCACATCACAGTGAGAAATACACAGAGCTGTCACTAATCATAAGTCAAGCTGAACGAATGGGTTTTTAATTTTTACTGGAAAACACAGTCAACCCATCGTTCATGATCTCATGTGGAAGGGCACTGCAAAGGCGTGCAGTAGTTGAAAGTCTTTGAACTAGTGAAATCAAGCTGGTTAGGAGGAAGAGATTTGAGGATGAAACAAATGTTATCACTACATAATGAGAGTAGGCTGTAGGAATCTGCAGTACAGTGAATATGAATTGATATGACTAAAAAAGGACAAAAATATTTCCAAGGCTAAGTTAATGAAATAGTTTAAATGCCCAAGATGAAGTTTTGGGATGTTTAGAAAAACCTGAATAGCAGGTTGTTACATTAATGAGTATGTGGAATCTGAATAAGGACAAGCGGATCAAAATGCCAAAGGCTTGAATAACGGGACTTGTATCTTTATGACAAGGGATACAAAATTACTGATGTGGGAAGAATAAATAACAACTTTGTTTATAATTCATTACTTGGCAGGTCCAAATCTTGGTTTTATCTATACTTGCTATTGGCATTATTTGAGTTGAACAGAATTTTTCTGCAGTTGTCAAATTCACATGTTGTATACAAGTTCTCTAATTTGTAAGGTAATAGAGAATTTCATAATTTTTTGAGTGCTGTATTCCTTTTATGTCCTTTATCTTCTTGCAAGATTGCAGAGTTCTAGTACAGGCAACAGACTGTAGTGTCATTTTGAACCACTTGATTTATACAGTGTTTTGTACAGTATATTAAATCCTGGCCCCATTGAAATTAATAATAAATTGGACCCTGACTTCTGAGGGGTACAGATTTATCCATAATATTCTCAACAGTACACATACACAAGCTTAGATTTAATTGTCTCATTAGCAATGGATGAACCATCCCATACTCAGTGATTTGCTTCAGATAAACATCACAAAAATTTGGCCGCTTTTCCAACTATCCATATTAATTAGCAAATGTGTAGGAAATCTCAGGAGAATTGACTCTCTCAGGAAATTTCTAGCAATGACTACATCTGTTTAAGTGAGAGAAGCTATTAGAATTTTGGCAGTTACATGACACTATTTGTCAGAACATGGAAGAATGGATGCCATACAAGTATTTATTTTAGAATGAAAATATTGAGAATACATTTTAAAGGTCAAAATTAATCTTTGTAACATTTATATAGTCAGATATTCAGAATTAGTATTCATGCCTCTGAACAAATTTCTATCCTAAAAAATCCTGGGAGAAGGTTTTACTTAAAATTCATTAAAATTACAGAAAACTATTTTTCCATAAATTCAAACTTTTCTCTTTTTTTGCCCCTAGATGGCTCAAACTTATGTATGCAAGTCTACAGGATGAAAATAAAATTCATTAAGAATGAAGCCATCCTTCTTGTCAAATACTGAATAGCATTTTCATACTGCTTTACTACAAGAAATACCACAGGAGATGGTGAATATCTACAGCCTAAGACTCGTGATGCAAGCTCTTGCAAACGGTTTGGAGAATGCTTATCCAGGACTACATCCTGCAAAGAAATACCCATCACTCCTGGTGTTAGAATCACCTACAGACTATAGGTACATCTAATCCCCCAAAACAATGAGTTTAAATTGAAAATCTTTTCATATAGGAAAAGATGGTTAAACACTAGCATAGATTGTCTGGAATATTTTGCAATCTCTAAATGGTAAGCTGAGGGCAGGCTGGATGAACTGCTGTCAGGAAACTACATAACTCACAGCAATCCTATTTGATGTCAGTGAGATGAACTAGATCACTTCTAGATCAATTTTAAAATATCCTATTAACAAAATTAATGATCATTTTGTATGAACTCTCTGGCTGTAGGAAACCAGGTTGTTGTTACTACACTTCATGTAGAGGCCACTCAGTATTTCACTAAGATTATGATTCTGCCTCAAAAGTTCCGTTTGGATATGATTAAGGAGAATCAATATTAGCTTTTAATAGTGGTCAGATTTTGACACAGTAGAGACGAGTACCTGATTATAAACAGGGAGGTGGGGAATGGGGGTTGTGGTCAGTTCATAACACTGTCTCTCTTGCTTCTTCCTCATGCTCTTAAAAAAAACTGGTGTGGTGCCCTTCCACAGGGGACATCCTTCACACATTGCTCCAGCATGAGTGCTTTCCATGGGTTACAGTCCTTCAGGAACAGGCTGCTTTAGCGTGGGTCCACCACAGAGTCACAAGTCCTGCCAAAGTCCTGTCAAAGAATCATAGAATGCGTTGGGCTGGAAGAGATCTTTAAAGGTCAAACCCCCGTGCAGTAAGCAGGCACATCAGGTTGCTCAAACTCCATCAAACCCGACCTTGAATGCCTCCAGGGATGGAGCCTCCACCACCTCTCTGGGCAACCTGTTCCAGTGTTTCACCACCCTCATAATGAAGGTCCTGCCAGAAGCCTTCTTCAATGGGAGCTCTCCATGGGCTGCAGCTTCCTTCAGAGCATTTCCACCTCCGCCATGGGATCCTCCCCAGGCTGCAGGTAAATATCTGCTCCACCATGGTCCTCAGGGGGGTGCAAGGGGTCAGCTTGCCTCACCCCAGGCTGCAGGGGAATTTCTGCTCCAGCACCTGGAGCACCTCTTCCACTACTTCTTCACTGACCTTGGTAGCTGCAGAGTTGTTTTGCTCACATCTTCTCACTTGTCTTTCCCAGCTGTTGTTCACACTGTTTTTTACACTTTCTTAACTATGTGTCACAGAGGTGCTACTGACATTGTGGACGGCCTCAGCTTTGGCCAGTGGTGAATCCATCTCGGAGCTGGCTGAAACTGGCTGTGTCTGACTGAGCAGCTTCTGGTGTCTTCTCACAGGAGCCCCCCCTGCAGACCCCCACGAACAAAACCTTGCCAAGTAAAAAAAATACAGCACCAAAATAGATTTTTGTTTTTCTCTGAGAGAATTTTATACCTATTAGGCAATGTAATGATGAATCAAAACAGAAACACCTTAATTTTCTCAGAAGAGTAGCCTAGACGTACATTTTCTATATTCATTATCAACTCTAGTGATTAACTTCTATGTAATCATGTTAGTAAGAATGAGTACACTTTTTTTATAATTTGTGTAATGAACACTTCAACATAAATCACCTTGTTCATAATCAAAAGGCAAAGAAATTTTTTAACCTCTGAAATAAGGTTTTCCCTATCTTAACTCCAACAGTGACCCACTGTGCTGCAGTCGATTGTATCTCCATGAGCAATATTTTCTTGCAGATAGAAAGACACAGAAGCATTTGTAGCAGTACATGTCAGAGTGAGGAGCAAAATGATGTATGTCATCAATAAACTTCAAAATTTCAAAGCAGTTGCAGTCATAGAAAAAAACCCCAAGAGTGAAATAAAAGCTGCTAACCACTGGAAGCTGCCTTTTGGTCTCATCCGACTACATCAGACTAAGAAGAGGAAAGTCATCTGAATATATAACCCATAAGGTAGAAATTGCTACCAGTTCCAAAATAACTATTCAAGTTACAAGAAATAGAATTTCTAAGCGAAGGACTGTAGTAAATATTACAAAATAAATTTGGTATCATACACTTATATAGGATAAAGTGGCCTCACAGAACCCTAAACAAGATGGAAGGAATTGTGACCATGAAAAAGAAAAAGAGACAAAGTACAATCTCAGTTCTGTGGCTGATACCAAGAGCAATACAAAAGATAAAAAAAAAAGCAGGGAAACACAATTTTATATCTTGGACATCCATATGCAAGCCTGAGTGCTTGATTCGGCTACTTGGTTGGTTTGTGACAATCCTGAAACAAAATCCATGTATGCTGATGATTTCATCATTGATTTGCTAACAGTGGACAGCTGGTTTTACTGGTGTAGAACTACCAGATGTGTTGATCCTTCAGCTTGGTAATTGTTACTCCTTACAGCAGAGGAAAAAAATACTTTTCTATCAAAATGCTAGTAGAGACAACCTTTGCATACTTGAGGATCTGTCAGAGATCCAAGACTATGCAACAAGAAACAACCCACAAGTATAAAGACAAACCTTAAAGCTCATTTGGGTGAATATACCTCCACATAGAAATAATTTTGTTTCAGCTTTGGCAAATAGAAGAAATATCTTCACTATTGCATCTTGTCAAAACAAGCTTTTAAGGATGCTTGCAGCAATTTGAACTACTTGTTAATCCAAACATATTGGCACACTTTCCATTCACATTGTCATACAGCAGTAATAAAAAAATACCTTTTTCAATATCAAGACTGTTGTGGCAAGGCAGCAAAATTAGCAACTCTGAAAATAGCACATTTGAGACAGAGGCAGCACTCATGTTTAGAACAATGAAAAATGAAGTGTTTTGTTCAGAATTACGCACAAATCTGGTGAGCCTGAAACCTTTGTTTTGTTTTGTTCTCCTTAGAAAACTGAACACTTTTTTTTGTCAGTGTTTTGGTTCAGCCAGCAAAATAAAAGCAACTCAATTATTTGAATAGCTTTAAGTATTTTACCTTTAAAATGTTAAAAAAAAGTTGTAAAATGTTCTATGTTAACATTGCTGATAAATATATGCTTTGTTATCATCTCTTCATAAGATATTCTAGGATGTATTTGAAGCAGTAAGTTATACCACTTTGAGAAACAATTTTCTGATTCCCTCCAAAATTTGTAGAATCGTGGAAGGTTTTCCGAGTGATGTTTTTTAAAGTACTGACAGCAGTAAGGCTCCCACATCTAATGTTACGCACTTAGCTGCTATCTGGTTTTCATAGTATCCCATTATGTTTCTAAATTTCTTCCTGACAGTATATTTCTGATTAGGATGTCTGTTGTCTAAAAAGGCAGACAAGAAGACGTTTAGTTAGGGGGAAATTGCATCAACAAATAGCATGTTTAGAGTTCAGAGGTGATTAATTGAATGTTGGTCTAAATAAAGATATTATCTCTTTTCTCATATTTATGAAATACAGATTTGACTAAATAGTTCATAAGGCATTGGATGCTGTAGAAGTACTTGCTTACCTTCTCTGAGATCAAGTTGTGTAATTTTACATTAGTATTCTAGTTGTTTTATACTTTCTTTGTCCTGTGCTAAGATAAGATTTCAAGGGAAAGCTGTCTCTAGCGCCATTTTTCAGTGTATAGATCGATAATATCACAAGAACTGGCATGCTAACACTGATTTTAATTGTGTCTTCTGAATGTGTTGCTGATGTTTTAAATCTGTTTATCTTGATCTTTCAGTAGTTTTTCAGTCATTGCATTTAGTGAAACTAGGATTAGAAACAAGAGCTTTGACAACAGATGACTTTAAAATGGGTAACAACAAGCCTTTGAAATTGCTAAAAAGTTATGTGGGGTGAGTTCTTCTGCCTTCCTGCTTCATGTCCCTGGGATCATTCACATTCTTAGTCCATCCTTGTGAAAACGCTGATTGTCTCTCACATAGTTTTTTGTGTCCCCTTGTCTTGGGCCTGGAAGATCTCTAGCAATGGAGTACTAAGAGAACTAGACTTTCCATTTGAACAAGACCAGCCCTCTACTTATTGGTGTGTTGTTGAGGAGACAAAGAGGAATTCCGACAGCTAATGTTTCTAGTGAATGTCTCACATTCACATTTGTCTGAGTCGTATACATTGGTATGAAAAGATATAGCTTTCTAAGGGAAGATCACCAGTCTCATAATTGGTACTGCTTATTTTAGCAACACAAGTGTCTCCTTGTCATGATTCAATTCCTGTTTTTTACGTCTCAGTTGACTGAAAATTCCTGGCTGTTTCCACTTTGAACAGAAGACTGGGAGGCCACAACCCTACAAATTTTGGGCTCTGAGACCTGGTTAGGGCCACATGGACAGTCGAACCATAATCCATGAAACTGGCTGTCAAGGGTTAGGGCTTGGCCAGCCACTAAATGCTGACAGATGCTTTCTAAACCCCTCTTCCCTCCCCAAAAGAGAAGGGAAAGGGAATGAGGCAGAGACGCTTATGGACTGGAAATAAAAAAGACTAAAATAGCTTTAAGAAAACAATAATTAAAATAATGAGATATATACAAATATATACAAAATTGGCATGGAACCTGATTCCCCCATTGATAGCAATCCCCACTGGTGATGCAGAGTAGGCGGCCCCAGGGAAACCCCAGACTCAGTAGCAGAGGGGAACTGGACACAGAAGCCAGATTTGAGAACTCAGGATTGGGATCAAAGGCAGAAGAATGGTTGGAGTCTTCCCCAGACACTGGCCATTGAAGAAGAGGAAAGACAAAAGACCTTAATCCCCATGTTCCCTCAGCTTTATACTGAATATGATGTATGTGGAATGTAACACTCCTTTTGGTAACCTGTCCTGTCTGTTACTCACCAGAGGTGCAACCTTTTACTTCCTTATGGCCTCTTTTACTTCCTGGCGTTCCTAATGTGTTACACTAGAGCCAGCAGTGGCCTTGGTCACTGTAGGAGTAAGTATAGGCAAGAGTCTTTCTGCATACCAGTCCCAGGCAGTAACTGTAAACATCAGGTGTTATCACTGCCAGTAGCACACACTGTCTGCAAAAAACATGCTCCTGACTTCAGAAAGTGCAGTCCTTTAGAAAAGATGGAGCTGAGAAGTAAAATCACTCAACAGAATTGGTTCTGTTCAGCTCAGACTGGGACACTGGCACAGCCAATTTTTTCCTCTGCTACCTGCACTGGGGAAATTTGCCCTAAGAGATGTGTCCTAACTGATCATCATTTCCAGTGGTTGTTAGCCATTTGGCTCCAGAAGTTAGTTACAAATTAAAGGCAGCCAGTTTCCCATGGATTTAAGTGCAAATGCGGCTCTTAGATTCTTTCCTTCCTAATCCAAATCCAGCTAGTTCTAAAATCAAAGAAAACCTAGGTGGACCTGGACAGGTGTGTCTCATTTCAATGAAGAATTTTTTAAAACCTAGATGTTCTATGAAATTCTAGAAAACCTGAAATTTGATGTTTTGTTTCAATGTTTAGCATTTCTTGTTTCTCAGAGAATAATTTGATTTGCCCCACAGATACCTGTTTTAGATAGTATACAGATTTATGTCAACTATGTACAAAAAGTCCTGCAAGTTTAATAAAATCATATACAATCAAATTCTCCAATGGTATGAAGTAGTAATTTGCAGAAATTAGAATTACATTTATTGACACAGACTGTGAATCCAGAATGCTATTTCGAAGAGAACTTTGCCCTTGTGTTTACTATCTCAATAAAGTGATCATATTTTTCCTTCAAGACCACATAGGAAATGTTTGAAAGAGAAAATCCCGTGGAAATTCTGTATGCTGTGTTGTGCTCTAAGGTAGAAGTCTATGATATTCAATCTTTAGCCTTTTCCTGTGGATAGATCAACAGGAAGAAAAATACAGACACCAAGTCTATTCCCACTGGTCCTCTGCCTCTCTAGCCCTGGAGGAATAAGCTGAGAAGCAGATGAAATGATCTGGCAGTGATAGCATATGGCAGCTGCCAATGCTGCCTGTTGCATGAAGGACACAGGCAAGGAGCCGGTTGTTAACACCACAGCTCTTTACCCAGCTGTATCTGCACTGAAGGAGCCCTCAATAAAATTTCTACTGGGTTGGCCAGTGAGAGAAATTGGATATCTGTAAATCAAACATTTTGTTGACAAACTGTATAGCTACACAGAAGTTATTATTTTTACTTTACTTACATCCGTCTTGTCTGCTGTCTCTATTTAGATTAAAACTTGTTTTGTTGCAGGACCTGGCACTCTTTCTTTCTACATTATAACATCTTGTAAACAAAAATAAATATTTTAAAATGATGCTTGTATTCTAAATAATAATAATAATAATATTGCTCAAAGTATTCTGGTGGAGATAAATGGACACATATATCTGTCTTTCAAAACCTGCTATTTTATTACACTGTTCTGTGCCTTTCTTACTGAGATCCAGAAAGAACCCCAACCCCAACATTGAACACATGGCAAGTCCCAAGTCAGTATCAGTGAGCACTCTGATTTTTTGACAGCAACCCTTGACATCAGAGGCTAGCTAATTCTTCACATTAAAAATATTAATTATAAAGAAGTCACATACACATTTGGCAACAGAATAATAAAAATTATCTGTACAGTTTCTTTTAATTTGTTCTTCTTAAAAAATGAGATTTGTTATTGAATACAACAAAAGACCACGTTATTCATCGCTGCCCAAAATAGTTGTTTATTGTTGTGCATTGTTTGCAGATTTTTACACAAATTGATTTTTTTTAGATTATGGTTGTTTTCTAAAGAAAAGGAAATATTTCTTTCTGTTGTCCTATTCAGATTTAACTGCTCAGAAGTTATTAGATTTGCAATTGCCTAAAACCAGCTTCTTTTTGCACCACTATCACATGATTCTATGATTCTATAAGTAACTACAATTTTCTGCAGCTGTTTTACTCTTCATCAGCACTGCTACAAGGTCTTAATTTATATGAGACCAAGTATTCTCCTTGTATGTCAATGCTGCTGAATAAAAGACAGCCCTGACTAAGGCCAAGCAGCACAGAGAGGTTAACATCCTCCTGTCCCCTAGACAGACCAACTACCTCTTCAAAGGTCTCTAGCTGTGAACTCCCAATGGGTCTTGTGTGGCAGCCTTGTAGTATTGACACTGCTATCATAAGGTTTTTGTGGCTTTCCATTCTTCTTAGTTTTCATTTCAAGTTATTTGAAATAATTTAAGGACTATGTGTAGCCCATCAGAATGGTGCTTTATAACATGAACATGAGAGTATGTATTGTGACTTTTAGGCTATGTCATATGGGTATGCAGAGGGATGGTGCTGGAAAAGTGCCGCAAGACTCCATAACGTGAAGGCACCAAAAGCTAATGCAGTCCTTCCGTATTGACCTTTGGGAGCAAGACCATCCAAAATACAGTATACTCCAAACTATACCTGGATTTTGTTTTACAGGAGGTGAATTCACAGTTGACCTAGAAGAAAACTTAAAAGGTAGATAATTAGGGGCTAGAGTTCAATTTAATTCCTGACTTTCTATCATTTCATAGTGTGGATGTGCCTTTTAGGACTTCAGAAGTGTGGGATTGTGGTTTTACAGGGGGCCTGAGTGCTTTTGTGTAACAATCAGAAGTCATATCTGCCTATCAGATTCTTAAATCAGATATAACAAGTCCCTCTTTTACTATATGTTTCTCAATCTTCTGAAAGAGCTACTCCGGAAAATTTGAGGTCCTATGTATGCTTATTCTTCCTTAGTTATGTAGAAGACTATTCAAAGTTACCATTTTGACAAGAGGTCATAAAGTCTACCATACTGGAAAGATTTTCCAAAGGTTATAGTTCTTTATTTTAATAAAACTTTTCTTGCCTATTGCAAAATATTTCGCCTGTTCTAGTCACATATAATTACAATAATTTTACGCTGTTGATACTTAACATATTAACACTATCTATTTTTATAAATCACTTTGTACAGTTTTAAATTACAGGATTTATTGCTGATTTTCCTGTCAGCGTTAATTATATTTCAATATATATTAACATGTAAGCCATTTGAGTTTTCCCCAGTGCCTCAAAGCATGTGTGTTACAAAAGTCTTAAAAAACACACCAGGCAAAATTAGCTAAAGAGCACACAGAAAGAATGCACCTTCATTGCACCTCAGGCTATTCTATGATTCTACAATTTTGCAGTTTGAAAGTACAAGAGACCTTTGATACTTGAATTAGGGGGAAAAAAAAAAAAGAAGAGAAAAATGTACTTTCTGTAAACCAGGAAGCAAGGTGTATGTGATTATCTTGGATAGCATTTGAGGATAAATTTTGCAAAACATCATCTTCTTTCTTATTGGATGTGTATTTCTGTGCTCCAGTCCAACTTCCACACAGTGGGTGATTCAGCAGCTCTTTAAGACAAATGATTCACAGGTAATTTTGAGAGACAGATATGATAATTCAAATTGTCTGGGCCTTTTCAGAGCCAAAATTGGCCATGGTCACCTGCCTGACTCTTTTCTGTTTGCATAGAGCTGGCTTGGCACCTTTCTGAGCCAACTGCCCCATCAGTGCCCCGGTGGGAGTGTGGGGGCAGGTAGGGCCCGGAACTACGAGTGCAAACCAAAGAGGTCCTTACCGTGAGAGGGAGAGGAAACCCTCTCAGAGGCCCCCACTGTCCTCCAGACCTCAGTAATTTCCCGCAAGGGGTGAACAGCCCGATGGGGCGAGGACTGGGCGATAGCACGGGGAATGAGGGTGCTCGCCCACCACTGTCGCTGTGTCTGTCATTGTCCTTGTGGATCCAAGGGTGGTGACCTCTCTTTCTCTCTCTTTTCATTTCTTTCTTTTCCTAACACAGAAAGGGTATCTGTGGCAAGGCCTGTTTACACACGTGTTTCTCTGTTGTGAGGTGTGTTGATGAGGGCACCAAGTGGGCAATTGAGGTCCATCCTTGTCAGTTGTGAGACTCATTGCTGTGGATAAATACAAGTGGTGCTGGAAGCTCTGCTACTGATTTACTTTAATCCTGGCCTGGGAGCTGATGAGTCTGAGTCATTGCCCTGAAGGCTCAGGATGTGATAGGGTGGAACACATAAGAACTTCTCCAAGAAGTATAATTTGTCCCTAAAAGTCTCATTATAAAACTTTTAATTGCAACTGATGACACTTCTAAAGGTCTGTGTGATTTAACAAGTATGTATTAGTAATATATTGAAATATTTCTTATGTTCAGTATTTGTTTTGACTGGAACCATGAAGAGAACTGATTACATAGAGAGTAACTAGGCATAAGCACTATCAATTAAATGGAGATCTACACTGTCTGCAAAACTCCTTATTGTTTAATAACCTACAATTTTATTTCTTAAACAAATTGTAGCTTTTAATTAGTGTTGTTAACAACAATATTTTAACAACTTCTTGTTGTTGTTTGAAAACCAACAATTTCATTATGCTTTTAGGATATAAGTTTTTTTTATCCCTGCCCTGTGAGTCAGGGATAGATATCTGGGGCAGATCTTGCCATTATGTACTGGGATCACTATGCATACTAAAGCTTCACACTTTGATCAAAATTTCAGATAACTGTGCATTGTTATTAGAAATTTATAGCTATTTGTTGGGGAATCTGAGTAAAAATTGTAAGCTGCTCAAGGAGACTTGAATGAATAGTTTACACCAGTTTGGTCATACCCTAAGTCAAAATTTATCTGATGGGGCTGATTGCATCAACTTTTGCACATAGGTAGAGATCTAAGACAGTATGGGAGTGTCTGAGTTTCTGACTTGCACTTCCTAAAGCTGATGTCTAAAAAAAAAAAACCCAAAGAAAATATGAACACCATGGAAGGCTTTGTAAAAGGCACAGTAAGGTTTAGAGAACAGATGCTTTTGAATGTCAGCAAATAAGACACCTTTGAAAATCTTATGCTTGTTCGTGTTATCAGAAAAAATATTCAAGTTAGTTGACCTCAAATAAAGGAGGGAACTGTTGAACTGGAAAAGTTGTCAGTGGAGTTTTTGCACCTTGGTAGTTACCATTGAACTAGCTTGTCAAAAAAGAGGGACATGATAAACTGACATAATTAACATTTGTTTTTAATTAGTATCACTGTTGCTATTAAGAAAAATGAAGGCCTGGAGAGAGTTCAAGAAGAGATGAACTACCCCACTGTAATTACCAAAACTCCCAGCAGGATCCTTCTCATCTGATTAACACCACAGCAGTACAGCTGTCCTAGCATGCAGCTATCTGCCAGGGTCATGGGGATAAAGCAGAGGTGCTGACTGATAGACACAAAGGTGGCTTTAGTGTTTGAAGTATCTGAAATTTGCAGCTATGTTTCATAAGTTATATGGATCCTGAATGAAGGAGTACATTTGAGGTAAAGAACTAAAGGAGAGGAAGAAAGACTGCAAAAGTTAAATTTATGCAATATAAATACGAAAGAATTTTCTAGAGGAGGAGTTTATTCCACCTGAAAAAGCAGAAGAATGTACTAAGTGATAGAAACACAATGTTGTTTTTTTTTTATTTTTTGCACTACCATGGTGTAATGGATTCGATCAAGCTAATTTCCTTCATGATAGATTGCAGGGTACTATGTTTGGGGTTTGTGATTAAAGCAGTGTCAATAACCCACTAATGTTTTAGACATTGCCTTAGTATAACTGCAATGTACCTTCTAACTTGAGTGCTAATAAACTCTTTGCATGACCTGGTGCCATTACAATTTTATTTACATAATTTCAAAAATATTTCTGATAAATTTATTCTTTCAGAACTTTTCAACCAGCTATTGATTCCTCCACAAAGAATTAATTACCTAAAAATTCATAGACAAGCATCTGTATTTGTTACTTTGTCAATAAAATTTAATATATTTTAATTTAATTTTAAAATTGCAATTAGTTTTCTATAATTGGCACATAGTGTATGTTTCAATCCAATATAATTCAATAGAACATTATTTCATTAGGACTTTAATTAAAAACTGCGCTTGTGTAATCTGAAGGAGGCTGTTTTGCAAATATCACTCTACTAGGACAGAGTTTGAAAGAGCTGAGGGGTCGAAAGTGTTTAATACCTTTTCAGTATTGCAGTTTTTGTAGTTATATTGAGGTAACCATGTTCCTACTTGGGCTAGATGAATGGATTATTTTTTTTAATGGAAAAAAAGGAAAGGATCCTTCATTTGACAAAATGAGCTGGCTAGGATCTTTTCCTAAGCAAAATAACTGATAAAAGTCATGGTGAACAGCCCATAGAACTCCATGTTAGGTTGCTGAAGAAAGTAATTTGAGGATTGGTCTGTTGAGAGTATCTGCTAAATGGAAGTGTCGGGCTGAGGTACAGTATGTCCCTACCCAGAAAAGAGAGTAATTCTTTCCATTTTTTAAAATTATTCTTTTGCAGAGAGCTTGTCACCACAATGTATTAGCAATGGTAAATCAAGTCTTCCTAGTTCCAGGAATCTGTTCATGAGTCTGTTTTGTTCACTGAAGATACAAGTAGTGTTGCAGTGGTGGAAAAATGTGCCACACCTGATGGGCAATTAAAGACAGGATCTGTTTCTTTGGAACATCCTGGTAAATTCTCACTTAAGAATTTAATTTTTTCATTGTAAAGAAAGAGAGAAATAGGAACACAATGTGAAATCATTATGGGGTCTGGAAAAGACACAACAAAATAATACAGAAATTGCAACAAGTGTGGCAGTATCTACAAATCAGATTCCAGTCTAAAATTCGTATTCAAGGACCTGGTCTCTCTACACAGTCTATGGAGACAACAGTTAGTGCATGTTTATATGGAGGAGCTTGATACTTTGATACTTTCCCTAAAAGCATAAGTTATGGGCCTGATCTTGGGTTGTTGGTCTTTTTTTTTTTCCTCCTATATATCTGTTTATATATATATTTAACAGTTTTGATATCCAATGAGAGAGAAATATTTCATGCTAAGATAATTACAAACTGCTTGAAACTGAATATAAACCCTGAAAACAGAAAACATACTATCAGGATCAGAAATGCACAGATTTTTTTTTTTCACTTCACTAAAATACACCAACTACGTTATAAATGTTCTTGTCACAGGTGTGCAGCAGGAAAACAAACTGATTGCAGAGTATGGCACTTCTGTGTCTCTAATTCATTCAGCCAATGCTGCTAATCTTGCATATTTATTGGAAAATTATGCAGGTCTCCTGTGGCAGGTTACCAGCGGAACCATTTGGGGACAAAATATACCTCCAATTGCCCTTCTGCAGTCACCTGAAGTCAGTGAGTTTAGCTTTACTGAAGAAACAGTTAACAGAATCTGGTCCAGTCTCATTATATTTGGCATAAGTGAGGCAAAATTATGGAAGATTTAAAGCTGAAGCTCGAAGCTCTATTCATATTCAGCTTCTGTTTCAACAGCTTGTGTCTGAAATTTCTAGCTGATAGGTGAGTTAAAGCAGAGAGGCAAAAATTCTCACCTCATTGAAGAAAACAGCAGAACTCAGATTGATTAAAACTGGATAGAGATTACATCTCAACATTTAACTGTGTTGCTAAACTAATAATTTTACTTTATTAAGAGAACCAAGAACCAAGTTGTGTAAGCCAGTTATCGTATCAAAATATTTCCAATATTATATTTTATAGCTCTGTTTGGACATGTAAAATTGTTTACAATGTGGAAGGTCAGTACACCTCAAATGATTGGTTAAATGCTTTGTTTCATTTTTATGTATTATTTATTTTATATTTCAGAACAATCATTAAGTCTTAGATGTCTTTATTTTTGTATATTCTACTTGGTACTGCACTAATCAAGCTAAGATAACTAGATTTTTTAAAAATTTTTTTTATTTTTTTTTAGAAAAAATGTTAAGAAGGGTCTGAGACCATTTTCTCTGCCCCTTAAGGGCTTTGTTAAGGAATGCATAAGATGCCTGTCTATCTGCATTTTCAAGTCAGCAGTGATGGAATGATCTGTAGATTGATGATCATGTCTTTGAGCAGAACACTTTATATTTAATTCTTTCATCAGTTTGTACTAGCTAATTATGTGTGAGGAGTTTTATTCTTCACTTTCAAAGACTTGTCAATGTGTGGGATGACAGTACTGAGGAATAGAAAAGTTCTTTTTAATTGCTCCCAGCACTGAACACTCCTTTGGGCATAGCTGGGATCCGCGATAATTCGATTCTCATTGCCCTGACTATGCACTCACAGCGAATGGAGAGATCCCAGCCAACCCTACAAGTTGCTTTACACATTTGCACAAAACTTTCAAAATATAAAAAAGAGGTAGCGATAAATTTCTGGCAATTTCAAAGCTTTTGTCATCTATATTGTTGCACATGGTAATCAATAGGTAGCTAAGTACTGAAGTACTTTCTGGTATATTTTCCACAGTAAATTTTTATGCAAAGCCCAAAGTTCATGAGCACTTCATGTAAAATAACACTTGTTTGTGTTTGAAATATTATCCTTTCTGTGAGCTACCTTTGGGAACAGGCACTAGAGGCAGAGAGTAACTGAATCACAGTACTAATAAAGTTCACTCCTGGACTTCCATTTACACTTTAATCCAGGTCCTCCAGGTTTAGAAGTGAGCATGAAGGATAATAATAATAATGATAATTTCTGCAGGCAATTTGAGTTTTTTTGTATTATTGTTGTATGTAGTTCATTTATCACATGCTGTGAAAAAAAATTGGTAAGCCAGCCCATTATGAAATTCAAGGCATCAGATTAGCAACAGATTATTTCTGATGTTATACTTAACAGCTTGTAAGTATAACATGAATTCAGGAGAAGGCTATAACTACTGTACTGTTAAACCTCATGGAGAACACTCAAGATATACAGTTAAATTAAACTTCAAAACTGTCAGAAGACGTGCAAATGTCCAACCATTTATCTGCAAAGACATTCCTGTTATTTAATCATCTGTTCTCTGGCTAGAGACTATGTAATTCTACTGTGCAAAAGGAAATAGATAAAGCAAGTGGGACAGAAATAATTGAAAGAGTCTAGAGTCTGGTAGGTAAGGCAGTCTCCTGAAGGACAGCAAATGCAGATTTTGGTTCTTTTGAACAAAAAAGTGTTTGTATTTACTAGTAAACTATAGGATTTTAAAAAAAGGCCAAGGCTACATCACCACTGTCTGTGTTTCATCCTGTTAAGAGTCCTACTGGTAGCTTCAAAGGGAGGGGAGAAATCGGTGATAAGACAGTTCCCTATGGGGAGAGTTTTAGAAATTTGTTTATGAAGAACACAGAAAGTCTGAATTATCTAGTCAGCAGGAGAAGACTGAGGAAGGGCTTTACATGGATTACAGATGCTGAAAAGACCTTATTAATGGTCTTAAGGATGTACATTATGTATGGGAGAAGAGGAAAAAAGAATCAGATCGTAAGGATATCTCATATAACCCCCTCTTCAGAATCTTCCTCCAAGTCAGCATTTCTGATAAAAGCTTTTCAATAGTTGATGGGAACTTCTGAATGTGCTTAGTCTAACCTGGACCATCTTGCTGCTGACATGCACCTGCAAACTGTTATTCTGTTATGCTGCAAACTGTTAGCTGTGTATCAAACAGGCAGCTGTTCTTATCTAAATCTATATCATTGCTTTCTTCCTGAGTCGTACCAAAGCTAAAAGAAATTTTGATTGTTCCATACACAACAATCTGTGGAAAATGTCATGTTTAAAGTTTATTATACAGACTACTTTGTTTAAGCACAGTATTTGCAGCAAGAAAATTTCAGGAAAGGAATGAAACTAAAGGTGGTGGTGGAGAAATAAATTAGCAAACAGCAAAAGAGCTCTTCCAAAAATAGATTTTTCTACTTGAATCTGAGGCTAAAAGACTGTCTGCCACCCTCTTATGTGCTTGGTATAGGACAGGTTCTCAAAGCAGTTCAGAGAGCTGAGTTGTAAAACAAATTGAAATGCTGTTTGCCCAAGAGCTAGTATTAAAGGTTAAACTTGCTTTTATATGTTCCCCTGGGACTTTGCTTTTTGTTTCCAACACTTGAGTCTGTGTCATTTTAATTACAAGGCAAACACCGGTGTTGTTGTACATGTAACTCAGTGGGCAGATCCACAGTCCCAAACCACATCTCTATATGCACATACAGGCAGGGATGTTTTGGGGTGCCGTGAGGGCTCATGGTTCTCTGAGGCTGGGCACCAGCAGGTCTGGGGGCTTCCCTGGGTTATTCATGGCAGGCCCTGTCCCACCTCCCAGAGTGTCAGCCGGGGGCATTGGGCACCTCCCCGGGCATGGCACCGGGGCCAGGCAGGGAGAAGCAAACGGGAGGTGAAGGCCCAGGCAGGGCGCGACATGGCAGTGGCCATTGCTCAGGCTGGGCCCTGCGGCAGAGCCTTCCCAGGGAAGGAGTGCACTTCGCAAGACATGGGGGTGTCCTCGTGTGTTAGCATGAAGCAATTTTTTTAAGTCACCTGTCCAGACTTGATTATTGGAGAAATAAAAGAAATTGTTATTTTCAAAGTGAAATGTTGTTTAAGGGAAGTCAACAATAACAGCGTCATCTTACCCTTTTTTTATTGCCCTGCGGCAGAGCCTTCCCAGGGAAGGAGTGCACTTCGCAAGACATGGGGGTGTCCTCGTGTGTTAGCATGAAGCAATTTTTTTAAGTCACCTGTCCAGACTTGATTATTGGAGAAATAAAAGAAATTGTTATTTTCAAAGTGAAATGTTGTTTAAGGGAAGTCAACAATAACAGCGTCATCTTACCCTTTTTTTATTTTTGATAAAACTTAGACCTGCAAGATAGAGATGTAATCCCCTTGGTTTTTCCATTGCATTCAGTGAGATTAAATTACGGATTGATTTGCTCCATAGTCCTTTTATCAGTGTATTCTGCTCACGTTAAATTCACGGTACTTCCACTTACAGGGCTTGCATTCTGTTTTATTGATACACTAGTCACTTCCCTCGATTTCCTTTGGAGCTGTAGACACTCCATCACTGCGGGTTTTATCCTGTTAGATAAAAACTTGTCTGTGATTTTTCTGGTTATCACAGCTGTTGTCTCAACAGGAGGGTGGAGCAAACGACCTATCAAGCCTCTGGTCGACTGCTTGCAAAGGGCACAAAGGTTCTGAAGGGAAGGGATGGGGATGCTGACCGCTGTGCATGCACCTAGTTCCCTGGCAATTTGTGTCAGTACAGTGATACAAACAGGTAAGAAAGCCGGAGTTTTGGTAAATTTCTCAGTTCGTGTTTCTGTTTCCTTACTCTTACTTACATCCTATGTGTGAAAAGTGAATTAGCCACATACTGAATGAGGAAAACTATCAGTTGAAATCAGTGAAGTATATACACTTTACACCAGCTGGGGAATTTGCCTCAGCATGTTCCAACATTTGAAAAAGATGCATTTTGAGCTGTGAGTGTTTTCATATGCTGCTATGCTTACCTCCTCAGATATTGACATTTTGGGCAATTGAATTAATTGCCTGGAAAAGACCACTCTCAAAACTCACACAGCAGGTGCTTCTTCAACTTAGCTTACGTTAATTACTTTCTTTGCTGATTCAAGAGTCAGCATCACACAATATTTTACAATTAACCTGTCTTGTCACAATGGTTACTAAGCAAATCTTGTTCATCTGAAATGCTAGTGACTACTGATGTGTTTGGGTTTGGAACTAAAGAAGAGGGCTGGGACAGAATTGTGCTTCTGATTTCTGATGCTGAAAACCACATTGGTTGGACAGGCAAAGCTAGAGGTTTGTAGATCAGTGTCTCACCCTACTAAAAGAGTGAAAAAGACTGGGCTTAGTGAAAAAGATCAGATGGCTATTGATTCAACTGCAGTCAATCCATTTAAATGTAGCTATGAAGACAGCACAGAGGCAATTAAACGAGCTATAATGTATTTTACCAACAGCATGGGGCTTAGAGATACCTGAGATGATTGCTCCAAAAATGATTGCTCATCTGTAATTTACATAATGCCAACAAAGTGCCTAGTTTCCGTGTCTTTGGCTTTGGTTTGGGTGGCATTTTTGTGGGTTTCTTTTTGTTTTGTTTTGGTTTTGTTTGGTTGCATTTTTTTTTCTTTTTTTTTCCTGGTGGTGAGATGCTGCAAACTTGAATCCTGCTATGCTCACTGGCTAAACAGTATGATTCAGCATGAGTCAGTATGTGGGTGTCCACAGCTGTGACTGGGCTTTACGTGCCTCTACTGTTTCTACATGCCCCTCCATAAAAAAAGAAAAAAAAAATTACTCATTTCTAAAAATGTAAAAATTGAGAAACCTGTTATTATAGATCCCTGAGAGATCATCCAATGCAGAGATCCATTTTAAGAAGTATTTAACCATGTGATTTCCTTATGTGTGTGTTTCTCCTTACTGACCTCAGTGAGATACAACCATACATTTGAAAGGCAGATAAATCTGGTTGATTTCTTGGGCAAAAATATGCTGTTTAATGGATGTCTTGGTCTTATATTAATGTTTGTTAATTTCTATTTCTTAAAATAGTTCCTGACCCGGTGCCTGTTGGGCAAAATTGTACTGTAATTTTACCATTTTTTATGTTCTTGAGGATGTAGTCAACCTTTCTATGACAAATAACTGCTTATAGTTGTTCTGGTTTTGGCTAGCATGGAGTTAATTTTCTTTGTAGCAGCCCTTTTGGATTTGTGACCAAACGAGTGTTGATAACACAGGGATATTTTAGCCATTGCTGAGCAGGGCTTGCGCAGAGTCAACGCCTTTTCTGCTCCTCACCCCACCCCACCAGCAAGTGGGCTGAGGGTGCACAAGAGCTTGGGAGGGGACACAGCAGGAACGGCTGACTCCAACTAACCAAAGGGGTATTCCACACCATATGATGTCATGCTCAGTGATATAAGCTGTGGGAAAGAAGCAGGAAGGAGGGACATTTGGAGTTAGGACAGCTGTCTTCCAAAGCAACCAATATATGTCATGGAGCCCTGCTGTCCTGAAAGTGACTGAACACCTTCCTGCCCATGGGAAGTGGTGAATGAATTCCTTGGTTTGCTTTGTTTGTGCACATGGCTTTTGCTTTCCCTCTTAAAATGTCTTTATTTCAACCCACGAGTTTTCTCACTCTTACTCTTCTGATTCTCTTCTCCATCCCACCAGGATAGGGGAAGGGAATGAGCAAGAGACTGGGTGGGGCTCAGCTGCCTGTTGGGGTTAACCCAGAACAACAGTGATATATTTTTACATTCCAAAAAAACCCCTTTGAAACACGTACAGTCCTTTTGTTTCTTGTATAAAGGAGATCCATGTATAACACTGACTTTTTGTAGAGCTGTCATTCTGAAAAAACTAGAACTACTGATGAGTACCACTGTTTGCCATATGATAGCTTTCATAATGGCAAAATCATCTTCCTGCAACAGTAAAGCACTTACTAACCACTACAGTTAATTAGAATAAAATGCAAGTCTATTAATGTATTTCATTTCCAGAAGTTCTTCCCTTTTAGGAAAGAATTATTAAAATTATGGAATATATAGCCATCAGGAGTCCACAATTTTATAACAACTATTTTGCCTATTCATATTTTAATAAGCAGGTTGAGCAACTTTGATACAAAATAGTTTAATTATTCTGAAGCCCTTCTGGAAACAGAACAAATGGTAGTTTAAGTTCTTTGCAGGTTGATCTGGCACTGCTGGAAGCTATTGTAATTAGTAAATCTGCAAAAGCATTGTTGAAAGTTATTTTCCTCAGCTTCAATATACTACAGTTTATTAGTGAGCCTATTATTTATGTACTCCCTTGGGCCATTTAAAATTTACTTCAGTTAATGAGAATCTTCATCTTAATTAAAAATACTGAAAGACCCTTTTTCTCCTGTCCCCCCCAACAGAATAAGGCCTCAGAAATGTACCCCAGAATAATACAATTTTGGAGTTATTAAAAGCAAAGTCTTTCCATTGCATCATTTTGTATTATCATCAAAGCTTCTTGAAAAACACTTAGTGAAATTTCATATATTATGCATATCTTAATTAAAAACATGAGCTAATATTAAAAGACATTGAAGATTCAAAGTGAAGTCCATGTGAAGGTCTCATATGAATGATAATGAATTTTTGAGATTTATAGAAATTCAGAATGCTATTACACAGTATTGAAGTCAAAGCTGCAGAAGAAACAGTTTCATATCACCTCTGTGTAACTATCAAGAACTGTGCCCGTATTATGCATGATCATAATCCTTTAGCTCAGTTCAATTGAACCGTGTCCTCTGAACAAGCTTCTAGTGAAGTGAAAACAAGAGTTTAGCCTGCCAGCCAGAAACACATGGTAACCTTTTGCCCAAAATCAGGTCAACCAGAAATCTATTAAATGCATAGAGTCATTTTTATTTAGAGAGAAAAAAATTGCTTTGTCTATATTGTGGTACAGAAGAGACAAGCCTTACAAAATGCATCAATTCTCTGCTTTATCTGATGGGGAAAAAAACAAAACAAAAAAATAAACAAGGAAAAGCTTTCTCTGGTAAAATTTTCTTATTTTTACCTAATGAATGAATAATATCAGCTTTTGTCCTCCTACCTATGAATGCAATGATATAAGTATGTAGAGTAGAACTGATGAACTTGGCTCACTTAGTCAGAGTATCAGTTCTAGTAATTTTGCAAAGTCATAAATAAATTTCTCCCTGCCCTCTCCCTTCCTTCCTATATTCTCCTTTCCTGTCTCTAAATTCTGGAGTCTTTACTCTAATACAAGAGAAGAGCTCGCAATACTGACAGTCCTGTTCTGTCTGCCTTTGAACACTACAGTGAGAGAAAGCAAAAGACAAGGTCTGCACATTGACTTGCACTGATATTTGTCATTTTGTCCACTCCAATACAGGTGCCCTTATAAAGCACTTGCAAGTATTTTGAGCTAAAGAAACAACTACTTTCTTACTTTTTGCACTACTTTCAGATAAACTTCACCAGTTAGCATACAGTTACAAGAAGAATTCAGGCTTCTTATATCTGCTGTTGGGGTCTCTCTGGGCTATTTATCTGGAGAAAGGTCATGACAACATGCAGAGGCAACTGAGAAATTCTATCACAGCAAACAAAAAGCAGTCTAAAATCATGTCCTGTATTCTGTTGTGCAGCGAATTTTGCCTTCTCTGCATTAAACTTCCCTAACTGTCAATGCAGTCATTATAAGTCTGAAGTGCTGGAAACATGATGCAGCCGGTGATAGTGATTTTTTTTATGGCACTATGTTGTTAATTGGTGAATGTTTCACCTTGTGGGTCATTTTCTACCATCCTGTACTTCTGCATGGCACTATTTTCAGTCATTTGAGCATGTGTTGGTGCAGGAGGGGACAGTTTGTTGCATCAGGAATGGGATGGGAGGGTTCACCTGAAGAGAAGAGGCTGGGGAGAGAAAAGAGTTTTCTCAGACTTCTATTACCCAAATGTCCTGTAGCACATGCCTAGTTCTTCAATGTACATAAACTCACGCCAGAGGAGGTGAGCCTAAGCCAGGTGTTGGGTAATAGTTACATGCCTAGAGGTGACTTAGGAAGG